>NW_009716452.1:13783-125662 GCF_000703405.1 Apaloderma vittatum
TGTCTTCTACCAAGTACAATAATGCTGGATGTCTAGAAATAGACATGACAGACAGAATAGTGTAGCAACAAGAAGGTGAAGGCCCCCAAGCAACAAGTGCAATCGATTAGAAACTGAGAACAACATTGCAAGCACTCTGCACAGGAGATGAAAAGGCAAAGGAGTTCAATGCACGTTCACAGACTTTGTACAAGAATATACATGTAACTCACAAACAGGTTGTACTGCACCACGAGAAGCAGCAAGTGCTGACTGCAAAATATATCATCCTGTCAGACCACGGAAGACATCAGGACCTTGCTCATGGATATGCCACATCTTGCACTCGTCTCTCTGCTCCACACTGGTTTTGCTGTCTTTTGTTCTCTCAGTTTTTCCAGAGCAGCCATCAGGAGTAGGGGGGAGTGTGGCGGTCTAATCAGCCACTAATATCAGACTTGTGCTATGGTCTGCTTGCCCTTACTTCCCCAGATTTTCTGTGCTATTTAAGCTTAAATCTTGTTTCTGTTTGGCCAGCTTGAACTTCTATTCAGGTCACCTGATTTGCAGGACCTTGGGCCATAACACAGGCTGATGGTGCCAAACTCATTCTGGTCTGGGAAGGTTTAGTGAACAGTATTTATCTCTTAATATGTGCCATTTCTATATAGCACGACTTTATTAGGAATTTGGACCATTAAGACTTTAAGGCAAGGGCTGTCCTCCTACATTAGTCACGGCAACAGTTCTCAACTGCATAGTCTATGAGCATAAGGGATAGATGACACAGCTTGCTCGGAGCACCAAAGGGAAAGGCAGCTCCAGGAGCAGCAGCAGAGCAGCCCTGGAAGCACTTTCACAGGCATTTTCCTGCTCACTATTGTACCAGCCTGGCTGAGCGTGTCAGTGGGCACCAGGGACCCCAGCACTGCTAGTGTGAGATGCACTCACTTCATCTTTCCTGACAGCAGGCATAGCCAACAGCCCCTTGTCCCGCTGCCGCTAGAGAAGCTGCAGCTGACTTCCTCAGGAGCTGCTTGTGGTCCAAAAGATACGAGTCACTTTTGTCCTCACATGCACGTGAACTATTATTGCCTGCACAATGGAGCTTCAAGCTTTATCTGGTGGTGGGATTGATAGCACCTGACAAAATAGCCAACCTTAAGGTTAGGGATGTGAAAACAACATGTTGGAAAGTACCCTAAATGACATTAAAACCCAGTCAAGATTTCTAAGATCCCACAGCTGGTTTCTGAAGAAGCTAAACTGCTTGTTTTCTATCCTAGTTAGAAGCTACTATCAGTTTTTGATAGTTAACATATTCAGGGCTCTGTTAAGAATAGAGATGATAAGTACATCAAAACAAAGAAAAATCTTCACACGGGTAGCATTAGTCAAAGAAGTGCTGGAAGAATTTTTTTCCAGAAACTGACTTTTAAAAGAGGAATAATCTGTCCTTTTTTTTTTCCAAAAGAAGGGAAAACACAAAAGTTTCTAGGGAAATGTTGCAGATACATATTAAAGTCGGGGAGGAACAAATTAAGCTGTGTTTTGAAGAGGACTAACAATATGTTTTCATCCTCTTTTTTATTTCAAAGACAACAGAAAAATCATACCTTGCTCATTAAACTGTCTGGTGAAGGCCTCATCTCCTGAGATTCTATAGGGACCTGGAATTGGAAGTAACTAATTCGTGGACTGGAATATAGTGCTGACTAGAAAGTGATACAATAACAGAGTAATTATTTTCCACATCTTCTATTTTGTCTTTCATTTGTTAAGAGCTCAGTTTAGCTACCACTCTGTTTTATTTTTATTGGTTTGATTCAAAGGGATTTTCACATTTTTAAAACTGCAGACACATAGGTAGATGCAGGTCCAGATATTCCTAGTGCATTAAGTGATGCCTTCAGCCAGCTGAAAACTCTTTTTGATCTCTCAGATAATACCAGGCAAGCACTGATCTGAAAAGGCAGATTACCACCAAGGATTAGGCAGTACAATAGCATGCTGAGAATGCAAGAGGATGATGAGGTTTAGCAAACAAGCTTGGAACATATTTGAACTCAGCATCGAACCCAAAACCAAGCCGTAACAGTATTAGGAGAGAATTGAGGGCCTAGGAAACTGCCTTGAAAAAATATTTTAGTAGAGGGTAAAATTGTCTAGTTGCTAAGTTTTAACTTTAAATCAGGACAGTGCTAATTGAGAAAGCACTTTCTGCACAGAAGACTTTTCTCAGGCTGAATGGGCACACAGACTCGGCTACTCACTAATTTTCTTGAGACAATCCTTTAAGGCATGTGGCTGGAGCAGGTCACTGATGTTGCTGCTGTCCTCAGGCAGTATGACACAGTGAAGACAGGGCTTTACAAAGCCCTTTTTTTAAAAGACAGCTTTTCTTTCTTTTTTTTTTTTTCACGGACTAGCCACAGTAAATAGTGTGGTTATTTGGTATGTGAGATAAGTATTGGCCAATATCACTTGAACACACTAGTTTTCTTTCAGCATTTTGTCACTTGACCAGTTTAACGCTAAGGTTAAAACACTGTTACACAACATGTATCCACCCTACTGTGTGTCAGAAATGTGAGGAATGCTTGCAAGAAAGAGCAGCTTGCATACAATTCCTGTCACCAAACTCCAAAGTTGAAATGGCTAACATTTCCTGGATCTGCTTAGCTCACCTACAGAGAAAGACTTTGCAGTGCGTGTGTGCAAACAGGAGCAGAGTCATTAAAACTGGAGCAGCTCTTGGGCGAGATCCAGTTTGCATGTTACATATTCATAAATAGCTGTGTTAGAATGGCTTCCAACAGAGCAAACGTCAATGAAGCCTGCTGGAGCAAGTCTTAGGTATGCCATCTATGTGTCTGATTGCCTGGAGTTCAGAGGAACTTGCTGAATGTATTACCAACGGGAATAAAAAATCTTGCACCAGGGTAGCCGGCCAGGTCCAATTGCTGGATGCTTAAAAGGATGTGCCAGTGTCAAAGGGTTTCACAGCTTTAATTTTTTTAACTCATTTGTTGTTTGCATAATCCTTGGGAATCTCAAACAGGAATATTTCATTTTGTTGTTTTTTCAAAGAACACATATTAATTTATGTTATAACAAAAAATGTTCATTAGGGCTTGGCTAATAGCACCGATTATTTGTTTATTTTCACTCTGTGCAGCCTATTTAATTGTGTGTACACATGCCTATAATTACCACTTTGAAATGCAAATACACTAAGGATGGTTACTAAGGATAACTCTTCTCATTTTCAAGCAGCTAACACTCCTTTTTTATAAATGCTAACCATATCCTAAGCTCACTGGAAAACAGCACGTTTTAAGCTCTCCCCACAGTGCAATGGCTGTCTCCTGCTCCGAATTATTCTCTCTGTCACTGTCACAGCTTCCTTTAATTTATCAGTGGTCATAGCCCCCTAACAGGGACTGCTTTTGATCATTTGACTGAGATACCCGCTAAGCTAACCTTATGCTGGGACTCCTCTAAGTGATAGGAACAGAAGTAAATGTATTTTCTGTGTCAAATCTTGTCTCATCAAGCATCCAGCTCCACTTGTAACTTATCCATGGAAAGACCTGAGTTGGTACAGAATCATTTGTTACTCTCAGTTGTTCATCAGATAGTTTATTGCTATTTATTTCCACCCACAGATTGCTCTCACACTTTTCTCTCAGACAGGATTGTCTTCCTAAAAGGAGTGTTTAGGAATTTGACTAAGCAGTATGAACAGCAGGAGATAACACATAACAATGACCTTGCTTCCTAACTGTCAAACCCACAAAGTGCTTTTGAAGTGACCATATCAACCAACCTTCCCTTCCTCAGCCATCCAGCCTCAAGCCCCAATCCTTCTGCAATTACAGACGTCAGTGGTTACCCATGGAAGTTTCTCTTACAGCAGAATTGTTGTGAAGAAATATTTGCTTGTCCCCCTGTTCACAGAAAGCACATTAAAGAGGCATGTCAGTTAGAGTGTGGGCTGTCTTTGAACAGATGTTATGAATACTGTTTTGGAGGATTTGCCCAGCAGTATATGAGAACAAGTAATGAGGAAACTAGGAACATGGGTAACGAGGCCAGAAGGTGTGGAAGCTTTCCAGAAGCATGGGAAGCTGGGTGGAGAAAAACTCGCTTTATCAAGATATATCCACAAACCTTTCTTAGACTTTATTTGTACTTCTTAATGGTCACTCTCAAGAAAAAGTATTTACCAGGACTCTTTCTCTTAAATCTTAATCTTCCTGTGGCTTAGAGGTGAACACAAGAATGTACACTTCCATACAACTTTTCATTCCATAAACATGGTACATAAGAGTGGGAAATTATTTGGGATTGATCTATCTTATTTATTTAAATGAGGGGGAAAAAGGGATGAACTGTGTCCTTGTAATCCGGTTGAATACTTAGGAGTGTAATCTCCTCATAGAGCCACAAAGAGCTCTTTCACCTGTGTGCTTTTCAACCAGTTTGTTATTTGTTCTGCATAAAACATCTAAAGATAATTAATCGGCTGAATTGCAAAACGGTTCTCCTTATCTCTTAGTGGGCAGCATGGAGAGACATAAAATGACTCAAATAATAATTTCTATCAGTGAATTAACAGATTATATCTCAGTTCAGCTTCAAGCCCTATCCTACGCTACTTTAGCAGAAATACCAGCAAAGCAGCACACGAATAACATACATATCTTGTAGATTACATAATCTATTTGGAAGTGTTTTCATACAGTTAAATAAACTTCAGAAAACTACAGTGGAACCTTCTTATAAATTAGCTCTAGCACCTAAAATCCCATGAGCTATGAAATGGTAAAAAAGAAAAAAAATTAAATACGTAGTGTTGCTGAGCAACATAGCTCACTCTTAAACAACTTTCCCTTGTATGAAGAGCTTCAGAAAGGGGCTACTGTGGAGTCTGTGTAAGTACTTGCCCTATGGGTAGCATGATTTTGTTACAATCCTTAAAAAAACAGCTACACAGACTGTTACTGAATTCAATTATAAGGAGTCTCTAGGGTTATTCCATTACCTCTGCCATGAGCTCAGTCTCATATCAAAACTTCAGCTACTCTTTTTTTAAGTTCATTCATTAAAAATAACGTGATATGAACTTTCAACATGGAAATAGCTCAAAAACTCTTCTGCAGTTTCAACTGAATAGGAGTGCACTAGAAAAGTCTCTACCTTTACAAGCTTTTGCTAAGGGAAGGGTAGGTTTCCTGCAGCCCTGCCTCATTGTGTGCTGGATGCCCAGGGTCTTAGAAAGTGCAGAGCAGAAGGGCAGTCCCTGACAGGCTCTGCACCAGAACAAGTCTGAGCTCATGCCAGATTGCTGTCCCTGGGTTGCTGTGTGAGCATCTGTCCCAGGACAACCACCCTCTGCCTTGAGGGGTATCTCCTGCTTAGGTCAGAACCCAAAACCTGTCCCAAACTATACTTAAAAGAAAAAAGAAAAAAGTTGTTTCCCACAAACCAGAAATTTCACTTGTTATTATGTTCTCAGAGGCACAGGGATGCTTAGCAAGGTTGCACTGTGTTGTTCAGTGCTGACTTTAGCTTCCGTACATCTGCATTTCATCTGCATGCATCTGCAATGAGGTTTATAATGACAAGGAAGGGGTTAACCCAGGGAGCAGGTGGAAAACAATTCAGCTGCAAAAAGATTAAAAAGTGGGTAGGAGAACCCAGTCTGAGAGGAAAAAAGGCCGGCAGGCAGGCCAGTGGGGAGGGTATGAGGCTGACAGAGCCACCCTGGTGTGGGGGGAGCCATCAGGCTGTTGCCTTGAGTGAGGCAGGTGTCTCTTGGCAGCAGCAGCAGCAGATTTGGCTTTGATCTGTGGGCATACCTGTGTGGGAAGAGGTCTGCACGGGATAGAGATGTTTTTCGGGGAGCTGAACTGTCTGCAGGCTTTGGTTCAGCAAGGCTTTAGCTCTCTTCAGCTTCTCAAGGAGCTTGCACAGAGGATACCTTGCCTGGTTGGAGTAATGTCATTATTTACAGATTGTTTTTTAAAGGTTTTTAGGCCTCTCTCGCCCACAGAAATGGGAACTGAGTGCTTAGATACCTCTTTGAAAACCAGGTCTTGCAAAAATTCCTTCCCCAGAAGAGACCAGAGCCAAACTTTCTGCTGAGGTTTGAAACGCTATAAATGAACCTTCTATATTGTTGCCTTATGCTTTCAACTTCAAGCACCTCATCCAAGCAGCAAAGTAATGAAAGACCTGAAGAAAGTTGAGGATTGGAAAGGAACAAAGCAGTCCTGTGGCTCTGGGTCCTGTTCCCAAAGCTATCCCTTGCTTGCTGTGTGGCCTTTAGCAACCCCCTAACAGGCCGATACCGCTCCCAGTAAAGTTACTGGGAATTTTCCCATAGAATCAAGTGTATGCTGGATCAGGCCCTTAGATTCCTAACACTATCCCCCCTGCAAAGCTGGGATAACAATATCCTCATCTCGCAGCGTAGTAAGAGGACTAATTCATTAATGTTCATAAAGCTTTTTCAGATCTACAGATGGAAGGCATTATGTCAGCACAAATTATTCTTAGTTATTATCATTCTCATGGTACTTCCAATTGTCTATGCTCACTAAAGCCAAGAAGTTCCAAAGATCTTGTGAGAAAGTTTTTTCTCTGGATATCAAACCCCATTTCTGGCCCAAAGATACATGGAAACAGATACATTCACGTGGCACTGGAACGCAGGAATATTTACTGAAATAAGCCTCTGAATCTTTGGGGGTTTGCATGAATCCTGGAAGGAAAGGAGTATTCAGTGTTATTGAAAGGATAATCCCTGAATTTTACAAAAAACACCTAGAGACGTAGTCCAGCAAGTAAAGTGCTGAGGCCAAAATGTTCAAATTTGACTCTCAAAGCTTGTTGCTGGCAGAAATTCTTTAAGCTCTACTCCCTGGTATGTCAAGAGCATTTTCAGAGGAAAGGTGGGCTCTAGCTCAGGTTTCTTGTTAAGAAAAGGAAAGGAGTCATCCTTTCCCTCTCCACACCCCTACTGCCTGCTGGGAGGTAATCAGGCACCAGGTCCAGGCATGGAAAAGCAATGAGGTCAGGTGAGTAGGCAGCAGATAAGGGATTTCCTTGGGGAGAGGTCAGCATGAGCATGTGGTAACGTATCATTTGGGAAAAGGAAGAAACACACTGCAAAGCTCACATACATACACACACACACTCACTCATATGTATTTATGTATATGTGTATCTCCCATAACACTCCCTACAGCTATCCTGTTTCATGTTCCCTGGCTTGACTTTTGGATTTATACAGCATTGCATACTTTAACTATCTGACTTTAGGCATCCTCACTACTTAAAGGTGAACACTGGGGAAACTCCACAGGTGTAAAACCCATCTAAACAGGCTGTGACAGATGCTGTCAGGAACACTGTACTGCAGAAACCAGTATTTCAAATACTGCATTTCCCCGTCAGCTCACTCCTTCCCCACATGTAACCACCCCTTTGCAGGTAGAGAGCTTGCTATGCCACATGGGGAAAGCAGGTAAATGTTAATATTCTGATGGATCCAGCTCTTTTAGCTCATGCATTATGTCAAGATCAGTCAAAGACAGGAAATTAACTGCCCTCCCTCCCCTGACTGTGCACACACGCACAGACACACGCATGCACAGCCACAGCCAAGGCCTTCGGCAAGCCATCTGATAGCAATCAGTATTTTGAGAAGTGATAGCTCATCTGTAGATTCAGCATTCTTTTGCAGCAGAAGGTATTATGCAAACTAGCCCCATTAGAAAAGCAAACATCAAAGCAAAACATGTTTTCAAAGAGACAAATGCATAAACCATGTGGTTCCTGACACTGAAACAGAAATAGAATTATTATCCTTGCTCTCAATGGAAAGCATAGCTGCAGAGAATAATAAAGGTGCCTGGTACACTGTACCCCATAGTTTCCTGTACTGTGCATGAAAGAGAGAATAGTCATCTAGGGAGATGCAGCCAGAGAGAGCCTGAAAGGGCTGATATACTCCTCAGTGAAGAACAGAACACAAGCTAGATTGCGGCTGATTGTGGAGCAGCACAGCTTCACCATGCCCTCGGCACCAGCTGGAATGCAAGGTGCCACTCCAGCCTTAGGGGAAAGAAGGGGGAAAAAAAAGAGTGCAGCTAAGGTTACACAATTACCTGTCTCGAAAGTGAACAACTTTTAAAAATTATGCATACCTCCCTGACCGTAAGTAGCCACGAAGTATGCTCCATGGGTCCTTTGACTGAAGTCTAAACAGAGGAAGCTCTCTGTAGGCAGCCTTCTGCCTAGCAGTGGATGCTGTTTCTTAATCACTGCTGCTGCAAGTTAAAAAAAATTGCCCTCATGGGCAGGAGAGAAGATAGAAGGTGTGAAATGAGGCTTGGATGATGTTGTCACAGTGCTGGTAAAACAACACAGCCAGGTACCACTAATGCATTTAAATCAAGAGCAGAGTGAATCAGAGCCTACTGGGACTTCTGCAAAAGTTGAACAAACTTGCTTTAGGGAGGAAATGTTTGCTGAAGTTCCTGGGGCAAGTTGGAAGTACATGCACGTGCGCTCTCTTTTCTTCACCTTAATCCCCTCTTTTTGTCTTTCAGAGCTCATTTCTCCAGCACGCAGATCAGCTCTCAGGCCGAGAGAGAGTGTGAGATGGCTGACCTTGTCCTCCAGTGCTGAGGGCCTGTGGGTTTGGGCTAGGAACAGGAATTCCCTGTACAGACACAGAGTCTGCTGGAGGAGACAGGAGAGCCTGCTCCACAGAAGAGCACTTTGTTCGCTGCCACCAAGGAAAACTTACACAACAGACACACACAACCATGGAAATATGAATATTTTAAAAGTGTGTTTTTTCCTAGAATACACAGCGCTCTTATTTCCTTAGGGTGGCAGTAAAAATTGGGCAAGAGCATGTTGCCAAATGCATTAGAGTTAGTCAGGATATTAATCCTGCATGCTGTAGTCACAGGGAGTAGGGCACCAGAGCAAGGTCTGAATAGATCAATGATTCCAAATGAATTCCTGACAAATGGAATGCCTGACTATCATGTCTAGCAGAGAGGGTTGTTTCTTCTAAGTCCTCTCCGCTCTTTAGAACATTTCCTGTCAGTTCATCACTTCCTGGAAACTGCAGAGTTTTATTTTCCCTTTGTGCCCCAAAAGTCTATGTGAATCTGTGTTTGTGTGTGTACATAATTTCTATGTGCAAAATCTGAGGTCGTTGTTGATACCAGATACTGCTATTGTGTGGCCATTTCGTGCTGCATTACAAGCACAGAGCAGCCCTTAAAACAGCCTGAGCAGTACCATGTGAACATAGATAAGATGAAGAGTTAGAATCATGGACTCAGAGAATCATTAAATTTGCAAAAGACCTCTACGATCATCAAGTCCAAGCATCAACTCAACACCACCATGACCTGAAGTGATATGTCTACATGTTTCTTAACACGTCCAGGAATGGTGAAACCACCACTTCCCCGGGCAGCCTGTCCCAGTGCTTCACTACTCTTCCAGTAAAGAAATTTTTCCTAATGTTTAGTCTAAACTTCTCCAAGTGCAACTTGAGCCCATTTCCTCTTGTCATATCACTTGGGAGAAGAGACAGACCCCCACCTCACTATTACCTCCTTTCAGGTAGTTGTAGAGAGCAATAAGGTCTCACCTTAGCCTCCTCACCAGCTTTGTTGACCTTCACTGGACTTACTCCAGCACCTCAATGTTCTTCTTATAGTGAGGAGCCCAAAACTGAACACAGTACTCAAGGTGTGGCCTCACCAATGCCAAGTACAAGGGCACTATCACTTCCCTACTCCTGCTGGACATACTATTTCTGATAGAGAAGTAAGACTTTGTATTGGAAAGCCTTGCCTCCCTTCACATATTTCCTAAGGTACCTTATTAAACTGTTTGGAAAGGGATATCTCTTGCTTTAACCATCTAAAAGGTAGCTGCCGCACTAGAAATCCACGCTTCCCAAAATTGCAACCATGTGGTGATCCACCTTATGTTCAGAATTACTCCACTTGTCTTCTGAGTTACTCCATATATCTTTCTGCCTTTGTCTTGCCTTAAGCGTGAGCCCAGATAAATAGTTTAGGCTTGATAGCTAAGTTTTAGATTGCTAATGTTAACTGATTTCTCTCTTCCTAATCCATACTTCCCTACCTCACAGGGGTCATATGAGAAAACATTCATTAAGGATTATAGGTTGCTTTTCTACTAAGAAGACACACATGGAGAGCTTAGATGGTCTATTGGCAACTGTGAATATCCTAATGTTATTTTCCATGCAGTCAAGGTTACATCTCTAAACAGCAGCAAAACACAACCCAGTTTGCAAAGATGTCCACCAAGATGTGCCATGCAAACACTCCGAGGCCCATGGGCTGGATGAGCCCAGCACAAGAGGCTGTGGAAAAGGAGGATGGCTGGAGAGAGCTCTGATAGGGATACTAGGCAGGTACTCCTATTTCATTCCTAGCACCAGGTCTCTGCCAAATACACTATGCCACTGTTTACTTGTGGTCTTCTAAGTTAAACTGGGCAACTGAGCCTAGCAAATAGTCATCACAGGAAACAAGTCAGCTTTATAAAACCTGTCCAAACTCAACCTCCTAGACCAAGTCAGGAGCTTCTTGGTGAGAACCTCAGCTGTGGTCAGTAGGGTACATGGACACATTACCCGGGAGTTACCATTAAAAGTTAGTTTCTGAGAACTGCTACAAGACTGTGTATGCATGTATATGCACATACACAGGGACTCTGTATATTGTACATTGGATCATAGTTTCATCTTTATTCACTCCTGATTTAACTTTATCAACGACAGATTTTCTCAAAACAAGAAAAAAACCCAAACCTCACCTGAAAACCTGTATAGTACATTTTAAAAATCTGTGACTAGATAATAGACAAAGAAACTATATTCTGATAGGAGACAAAAAACCCTAAAATCTGATGAAGAGTGTTGCATGGGAGATGCACTTTGCTTAGGTTTCAGGCATCTTACCATTCCTCTTATGCCACATCAGACTGGGAACATTATGTATCTCCAACATATTCACATAAATAACCACACAACATAGAGCTGCATCCTCCATGCTAGAAACTCTAAACTTTGTAGATCTCAGACCTCTTAGCTTCCAAGAAGCATTAGTACGATATCCCTCAATTAATTGTACTCCTGCTTTCCTGTAATCTATCTGAGGACTTCAGTAGGATTTTTAAAACATGATTTACTTCCTCCTACCCATCATTCCCCCATCTGTCTTTCCCTCAAAGTTGCATTCATGGATTGTCAAGGATTTCCCAATTAATGTAAACAGGGCATTACAGTATGTGGTTGATCAGAGAAAGCTTATTAGTTGTGGATGGGGGTAAGTGAAGAGCATGCATTCAGTAGTTATCTTGATGGATCTATCAGCTACAAATTTCTCCAAAGGCAAGGGAGTCACTGAAGAGGGTGATGAGAGAACTGCAGAAACTTTCCAGTCAGCTGGAAAAACTTACAGAAGTTTTTCAGTGAGTAGGAAGCTGAAGAAAACCCACTGGGCATCACACAAAGAAGAGGGAAGTGAGTGCACTGCTGAAATGCAGTGTAAAAGTGGGTGCTTAGGGTTAGGAAGACCATGTCCAAGGCTTGAGGAAACAGATTGTGTCATTCAAACTTTTTTTGAACCTTAAAAATATCAATTTTGGTTCAAGCAAAAAGCTTAGGTTCCAAGCTGGTCCCTATTTTAATTAGATCAATTCACATGTTTATAACTACAATAATATCAAGGTATGTGATTTGTAAATATCAAATAAGACGAAATCTAGCATACTGCATACTTTGAGTTTTTTAATAATATCAGCCAAGTTTATTGGCTGTTGCATATAGTCTATTTCAGATGCATATGTAAAACTGTCTTGCTTTTGTAGGTTAATATCATCACAAAATACAACATGTTTCATCCTAGCATAAATTATATCACGATGGTCAAGATATTGTTGCAACAACCACACATCAAACAATGAAGGGGTACACACAGCTTTTTGTCAAAAGAAGACCTGTGGAATCCTTTGCCCTCAGGTGAGTTGGCATAGAATGTAACATATATTTTGGAATCTGGGAGAATATTTAATACATGTAAAAAGTTATGCTTTCATTTCTGTTAAAGCCAAAGCTCAAAACGTGTGTTCCAAATTCCACAAGTCTACCAAGTACTTGGAGATCACAGCCTACTATTTTGCCTTTGTAGATTCTTCTTGCATGCACCAATAATGCAGCTGGATCACAAAGAGAAAAACACAAAGAGAGAAGTGGGGGAGGAAAAAAAACAAAACCAACAACAAAACACTTGCTGTTTTAGAGATCTGGCTGAAGTACATTACAAATATAAATACTGGGAGAATATCGTATAGTGTTACACTGTGAATGATTTCATAACCTTTCGCAGAGCCTCATTTCTGGTGGCAAACTGCTGCTAAATAGCATTTTCCTGAGCATCACTAGGATATGCAATTAATCTTGTTTGCCAGGCACCATTCCTTCACCTTGGGCAGCGAGCAGAAGACCCTAATGTACAGTATAGAAACTACCCTTTCAGTGTTTTTCCCTTGGCACACACACAGAAAATTCAACTGGTGGCTCTGGAGGAATCTCAAGTCTGCCACATAGGTGGTCTGCTGACTGCTGGAGAAGTCTGGTTACCTTTATATTTGGGACATAATTTTTCTGTCACTCTTTAAATCAAGCCCAAGGTTTCTCAAACATATAGTTTGAAAAAATCCTGGGGAATTATTTTTAGCGTCATGACAGAGAGGGTCAGAGAATCTCCACAGAGGCAAGGTTTATCCTACGTACAGGTATGACAGCAACCAGATTCCTAGGTGACTATAGGTGACAAATTTCCTGTAGATTTTCACAGAAAGCCTCCTTTCTTCCAGTCTGAACTCTACTTCTGCCATTGCAGAGCTAAATGCTGTCTTTGCCAAAAAAGTAGAACAGTAGGTGGGACTGAGACTCAAATCAGGATACTCGTGTTACAGAGTACATGTGTGTGCATGTGTCTCTGTACACACTCTGACACGTACACATGCACACACAGGCAAATATGCACACAGTGCACTCAGAACACGTAATATCGGGAGTGCACAGAAGCAAAACTTTATCTTTCAACTCAAAAGCAATTATTTACTTTGTGCAGAGTGCATCTTTTTGGGAGACAGATATCCTCTTAGACAAATATACCAAGAAACTGAAACAAAACCCCCAAACAAACCCAAACAAAAAAAACCCACAAACCCAAAATAAAAAAGAAATTAAAAACAAAGCAAACAAAAAACCCCAGAAAACAGTAGAAGAATAATAGCATAGCCTAAATGTAGTCTGGTCTGGAGAAAAAGCAGTCAAGCTGACGGTTGTAGATAGAGATATATGCTACTGGAATAGATAATAAATTAAATCTGAAACAAAGAAACAAAGTCCTTGCTATTCACTCCTGGAAAAACGTAATCTTTATCTGAGCATCTGTCTTTGGATCTTGTGGAAGTGACTTCAGCAGACTCAGCTTGCCAAGCATAAAAGTTTGCATGCCTACAATGATTGTTAGAAAAATCCAGTGTTCTTAGGAAATATATCTATATTCTGTAAAACCCTGAAGCATTCATAGTGCCAAAACTACTGATGATTCTCTCTTTTCGCATAAAGCAGAATTTGTTGACTTTGCACAAATGAACAGCAGAAATTACCACAGTTCAAAAAACTGATTCGTCATGTTTGACAATTCTGTTGTCCCTTATGCGAGTTGTTGAACTCTTCTTCAGGTTAGACAATTACACAGAGCAGAATCTTAATTTTCTTCTCTTTCATCTGCTCTCTCCAGATGTTTTTGACAGCTTTCAAAGGTGTTACCCACATGACAACAGAATAGTTGTTTGACTTGCATCATGCCATAGGTTCAGACTGTGTTTACACTATATGTTAAGCTTGAAACCAAGGCAAGTTGTACCCAGTTGGGATGGAGCAATCCAAAACTCCAGAATTGTGGCAGTTTTTCAACAAAGTCACACTCAAATATAACCCAGAAAGGAAATGATGCACACAAAGAGAAAGAGTTTCAGTGTGGAAAGTAAAACATTTTTCATGAACCTCAAGAAAGATTAAATTGCTATGAATAGGGCCATAGATCTGATTTCAGTTGGATGGCATAATCATTATATGAAGGATGACAGAAGATACCTGACTGTGAAAGAAAAATTCAGGTCTAAACCATGTCTATATTCAAGTCTATATTCAAGGATCCCAAAGAAAGGAAGGATCAACCAAGGAGAACTATCCAGGTAGAGGGTTACTTTTCTAAAAATCATCACCACAACATCTGGAAAGGGAACATGAGAGACCATTCTCAGAAGCAGCTGAACCACAAAATACTCAGAAAACTATTTGCTCTAGTTCCACTTTGTTTACCGGTAGATCAACTCCATAGTACATAGCAAAAGGAGTACAGCAGAAGCAGAACAACAAACTGCAGTCAGGCACAGAAAAATTGTTTCTGGGCATGTATTCCAGAATATGTAGGTGGAAAGCATCTCTTTTTCCACCTATTTTAGGTAATGTCTTCACAAAACCAAGACATGACATTGGTACAATTCAGACAATTCCACAAAAGTTTCCCCAAGAGAAGCAATAAGATGGGCATTGTTTTTAGGAATTTATCTCCTTTAGTCCAGGATTACTTCAGGTGACCCAAGAGAATACGAAAGCAATGCATACAAAGCAATGGATATTTGGCTCAAATTACCAAGATTTGTCTGAAGTTTGCTTATCTCACAAAAGAAGGTGCAAGTTCCCATTTGAGTAGAACCAATCTCATAAATCATAATATGACATCCAGTGGAAATAAACCTATGACTTTAAGAATCAAATATTCATATTTGATACAAAATGTAGGTCTGTAAAAAAGAATCATAGCTTAAGTACCTGCCAACTTGCATTTGCATGTATGTAGATTGAGAAATTAAATTTAAAAAGCAAGTATTCCATGCAAAACAATGGCATTATTTCTTATACTATTTAAAAACACCATAGTACTTTTTTTTATTTATTTTCTAGTTTATCAAATAGAAATACAGCACGTAGCTTATCAATTTCAGTGTTCATGATTTGAAAGAAGGGAAGGAGGGGTCAAACATGTAAGAGCATGGACTTAGTTGTCTTTGTCACGTATTTTTGATTTTTTTAACCTACATTTTTTCTGTAGCATTCAAAAGCCTAGTCACTATCCAGTGAAATTGTAGCATGAAAACCATTACGAACTGCATGAGAGGAAGATGTCTAACATAATCCATCTTGATAATCTCACTCAGTTAAAGGATCTGTTTAAAAGAAATCCTTTAATGATCACCAAAAGGCATACTCAAGCCCATTCACTTTGTCCAAGTAACACTATTCTTAGTGCTAAGTATGAGCATAGCTGTTTAGCTGAATCTCAGTTGTGAAGAAAAAGTTTTGTGTTTTTAAGAAATTATTTCATATGAAAATAATGATCACTTAAAAATCCTTTACATAGATATTTCTACTCTTTTTTTCTAAAGGTGAACTTCTGCAAGGTTCTCAGGGTAACCTCCGACAAGCATATATTACAAATCCTCTACTTTTGTCAATCAGCCCTGGATCTATATTCCTAAAGCCCCCAGCTGCAGAGCCTTGGGTCTTAACTCAGGTGCTAAAACTTGTGCTGATCACTTTGGGCTCCTGATACGTCAACTAAAAGGGCAGCTGACACATAAACTGGGACTGATCCCAGGATCAGGTTGCTGTGGTCCCACATACTTTGATGAGCAGCCTTGGAGTATGTAACCCTCTCGTTAGTGTGCAGTACAAACCCTCCCAGCCTCAAGAGCCTGATCCACAGAGGTTATGAGGTTTTAAAACAGCCAGCTTAAGATCTGTGGCTTTAGTTTTATGGCAGCTTATGCTTTGAAGCTGAGTTAAAACCCTTCACATCAGTCTAAAAGAGGTTGTCACTTTGAGTGCTTTCCACTCTTGTCAATAACTGTCAAAATAAAAAGTGCTCAAATATTTCTAGCTGCAAAACAAAGCAATACTTTAATGAACAGAATTACATTGAAGCAGCATACATTTTGCTCCTGGTAGTAAAATCTGGGCTTCAGATCATCTTATTTTGTCTTTCCAGTTAGCTTAAATGGAAAAGTTGGAAGCTATTTATTTATTTAATGCAAACCTGCATATTAGAGTAACACTGAGTGAACAATTACGAATTGCAGAACTGTATTCCAATTAGTACAGGCTACCGAAGTTTCTTTGCACCACACATGTACGACAACTTGTATTCCATGTGCTGTCAGGACCAACTCGCTGACAATGTGGTTTTTTATGACTAAAATTTTCCTCAAAGAACATTTTGTGGAAAGAAATTGTAGAGAAAAGCTGCAAGGCTGTATTTCCACCTGAAATTATAGAATGTCTTGGCTGTCAGTACAGCAACACTTGGATTACTCTATCAGTAAGTTGCAGCTGGAGTCTTCAATGTGAATAAAAGAACAGGGAAGGTGTATTATTTTCAAAAGCTGAGCACATCCATAGTACATAAAAGCTTGATATGCGTAAAGGAAAATGGGATAGGAATTAGCATAACAAGTAGGAATTAAAAATGCCCTTCTAAATAAGAAAAAACACAATGATTACTATTGCTGATATTTTGAGGTTTTGAGATAAAATAAAAACCTGTTAAATGACATTTATTTTTTTAAAGGAGGAAAATAAGAGGGAAAGAAAAAGAAAAAGAAAAGTGGTAACAGTAACAGAATAGCCAGCTGGAATAGATATTTCCTTTATGGAAAAACTGTGGTTTAGATTTCCCTTTGGAGTCCTCTTCTTAAATGATAATTTTCAGGAACTGTTAGGAAAACTCAGACCCCCAAGAAGTACTTTTAAAGTGTTTCTGTTCAGTCTGAAATACTCACATTTACGCTCATAATATTTTGCCTCCTTTTTTGATACAATGCCCAAAAGAGCCCTCCAAAGAGAAAGCAGCATTGCTGTATTTTTTTTCCCCGACCCCTAGAAGGGTTTTTTGTTATCCACCAACTATGTGCTGTACTGAGTTTGTCAGTTCTCCAGAGAACTGCTCTGAAGTACGTTATTTCCTCTCCTCAAAAAATAGAAGCTAAAAATAGTATAAGAAGAACAGTTGCCATTTGGAAAATGAGCAGACCTCATTTAAACAGATAAAGCATATCTGGTAACAATTATACTTACATTAAATAAGTTAAAAGGTAGTTGCTTCATCAGCTCTAGTTAGAAAGAGGCGAGGAGTGTATTTCTTGACATATTTGATGTGAACACTTTGTATAGCATGCATCTGTAGCTGCAAAGTCTAAAATTTCACAGAGAAACATCTCCATCACTTGTTCCTCTGTGGAAGCTCCTTCTCCTCCTAGTAGCTCATGGGACTAGGACAAGTCAAGCGAAGCACACTTAGGTGGCTATTACAGTTTCATCTGTGGCTTCATCACATATGCAGTAAGTCACAACCATTCGTGTAACAGAGTGGATGCCACAGGCCCACGTAAAAAAAAACCCTACCTTCAGCTGCAGAGGCTTCCATCCCAAAATACCTACTGGGACTGTCAACACCTTTGCTCCACAGTAACAAGAGCCTGTGTCTAAAGAGCATCCCTATTTGCAGCAATTAAATGTATTTCAGATATTCATGTGTGCTCTGGTTACTCTGTAACTGAGCCAATTGTCGTCTTGCCATCATTTAATTAAAAAAATAATAGTAGTCACACATCACTTCATGGATGTGTGGATCCAACTTTAACAGGATTCCTTGAGAGAAGCTAGGAAGGCCCATCAAGAGTGAAGCTTCAGTGACACAGACTGAAAGTTGATAAATCTTTCCCATATGCTAGTTGCATTGGGGAGAAGAAGAAAAAACAACAGCAGCTTTTGTATCCTTGACCCTTTGCCTACTGTGCATTTTGGATAATGATATGCATGCAATCAGAGCCTAATGAGAGCCTACGTGCCTTGCCAAAGAAAAAGTTTGACCTCAATCAAAAAGTGATTTCTGCAGAGATGGAGTAGGATTAGGAAAAACATATTCCAACTTCTCATCAGGCCAATGTTAACCAAGTCGAGGAAGTTATCTTGTCCCTGTAGAATCAATATTTTATTAAAGAAACCCCGTGCTGAAGTTCTGAATTATGCAACCAAGTGCTGTGCCAAAAAAGCTCTCAGTGGCATGGTGACATCAGATTCTTCTGCACTATAACAGGGGATGCTGCAGCTGGTTACATCTGCACTGTACTGCCACTGAAGTTGGGTTTTGGCTGAATCCCAGGGGAGATTCTACAAGCCTAGTAATAAATATTTCGGATGGTTTATGTTAAAAATATATTGGTTGGTTATTTTGATAGAGTTTATTTAAAAAAAAAACAACCCAAAATATCTACAGATTTTAACTGTTTAAATGTATCATGTGACTCAAAACTTCTCAATGTTTCATCAGCTGCAGGTGCAATCTCCACAGACAATTTAAATATACTATTTCAGTTGGGAATGTAACCTTGCCCTCATACAAGCAGCACTCTTGCAGAAGATGCTGAGCATCCATCACGTTACTGTAACATTGTAAATGAAATAGCATGCCTAATGGTTGCTACCAGCTAAATTAACAAGATTGCAAGGAAATGCTTGGAAAGGGAGCAAACAATACCGCATTTTTCTTCACAGAACAGCAGATGCCTGCATCTGCAGAAAACTCTTCAGCCTGAGAGCTGGAAATAACTTCTCAGGCACACAGTGAGATTGCAGGTCTGTGCTTCCATGCTCCACTTACGCCCACCAAGAAAGACAGCATGCACTACAGAAGTGAGAACGAGACGTTCACGGCATGAACTCAGTTAACTTGTGGAGTACTGAGACATAATGTACATTCAGGGGTTGGGCACCATTAACATTAATGAAAGGCTAGGATGTACATCCACAAGTTTTTACAGATGATGCATTAATGGATATGCATCATACTTCCTCAGGGCACTAAATTGGCAAAACGGCAAACCCAAAATTAGACAGCTCTCTAGAACACAAGACATTGAACAGCTCATTTCTTTGAGCAAATGGGTTTGTGTGAAGGAAATCAAACCTTAGGACAATACATATGTGGAACGAACATAAAGATAAGCAGAACAAAGAGCTCTGCTTGTGGCCCTAGGTAATGAAGTTTTACATTCAGTGTTTGCAGCTTGCTGGGGTTTTGTTTTTTCTTTATTTCCTCCTTTTTGGGGGGGAGTGAGGGAGAGGGTGTATAAAAATCCAGAGGAAAATACCAAAACAAAAAGAAAGAAGAGAAAAAAAAATCATAAAAGCATTTGAATAGGAAAATACGGCACTTGAACATAGCATGCCCAACAAAAGAAATACCATACAACGTAGTCATACACCAGCATTAAGTGATTCAAGAGTGCCCCTCCTGACTGTTATTGTCACACTGCTGTAACAATGGGCTGGCATGAAGGGAAAGGAGAATATATTTTAATTTTCTACTCCTTTCTATTTGTCCATAAGTCTGCTTTCAGCTACACATGGTCAATGCTACAGTTCCTCCATGCGGCCTTGGGATTCATAGTCACGTATGGATAATATTTTTGTTTAGGGAGCTAAACTATTAAAAAAGAACAGCACAAGTAGTTTTCTTACATTTTACTGTTCAAAACAACATACTTCAAACCAAAAGACAGGAAAACAGTTTAATTTCTTTTGTTTCTGATATGAGGAAGGGTGTTTGTCAGCAGGTGGTTCAAGGGACCTGCTGCCTTTGGTCCCTTCCATCTGAGCTGCCACTTTTTCCTCTAGAGCAACAGCTCTGCCTCCTCCAGAGAGGGAATGAGACCAGGACTGTGGGTCTGCAGTGTGCTGAGATCTCCCGTGCCTCCAGGAATAACAAGCACTGCCACACCCCAAGAGCCTGAGATACTCAGAGGGGCATTAGGCATGCACTGTGACTGGAACTGACAGCAGTCATTTTTTAGATACTAGATCAATCATACGAGCGCTCACCCTAGCAGTGATCCTACGGAAGTTTGAATTCACCCAGGGCAGCTCCTTTATCTGGACTTGGCAAGATGAGGTCTTATTAACTCAAGCTCTGCCCAGTGGTGTCTTCCTTTCCCTTGTTGGAGATGATATGCAGTATATAAAGCCAAATAAGTCATTAAAAGAAGGAAGCAAGTTGAAAAATAAGGCTATATATCTATTCTATCTATTAAGACACCTTCATGGTACCTAGAAAGACTTCCTGGCTCACAGTTTCTGCTCCTAGAGTTATTCCTTTTTATTTTTTCTTATTAAATGACTGCTTAATGCGAAACACGAAAAAATGATGGAGACCGACACTGAGAACTACATTTGAAACAGAAGAGGGTAAGCCCTGCACAGTGCTTTGGAAAGGTGCCATGTATCAGCGTTCAAAACACCTCTGCAGTGGAAAAAGTAATCATCCAAGAAGATGATGGGTTCAAGGAGATGGAGATGCATTGACTTGGATGTTTGAACTCCAGGCAGAGAGATTGTGGTTTCAGTATTCCCTATTGGGACATTGTGACAGAGACGCACCCTGTCCATCACTGGGAATTTTGATCTGCCTTCTGAAGCCTCAGCAACTAACTTAGGGGGCCAGGTTTCACTCTAGGGGACAGGCCTGTACAAACTAGCCATTATATTATATCATGTGCAGATACTTTTGTCCTCCTCGTCCCATCTCCCACAGATCAAGCAAGGTTTGGCTTATTATTCAAAATTTTCCCTAAGGTCTGACTTCACTGAGAATTTTCTTGTTGTACTTCTCAACTGCTTTGCCTCTATTCAAACCTCTTTGTTTATTTCTCAGTATGATCTCTCCATTTCAGTTACTCCAGTGCAAATAATTCATTTTCCCATCTTAGCTTACACACCCGTTAGTGCTATATGGCATGGTTTGGTAATTGTGCAAAATTTAATGGAGGTTTTAACATAAAAAAATGTAAGTCCAGTCAATAGAAATATATTTCTCTATAGCATAGTAGACACTATTTTACTGCTACAAATACTGGATAACTCTGATCTCTGAGAAAATTTTATGCATAAAAGTGTATGCAGGCTTTATACACAGGTTGCTAGTGGCATTTCAGTGGCTTCATCAAAACTATGCATTTTTGCAGGAATGTTTGTAGGGAGAGGACTGTGATTGTCTCAGTTCTGTTTATGAAAGTGAAATCCATTGCTTCCAAATAGCAGAACAATATCATCTTGATTTCCCTTGTGGTAGCTATTTATATAATAGAAGGCGAGTATTATTAACAGTGCTATTGTAATTATATGAAAAAACTGCCTCTGTTCTATGGCTGATTTTCTACCTTGGACGGCAACAAAGAAGCAGCATGGTCAGAGAGGAGTTTGAAACAGATGTGGATTTATTCCCATACTTTGGGCTTAACTGAACCCTGGTGTTTAGCATGTATGGTTCTGTACAACTTGAAGAGCTGTGCCACAGCAGCAGACGAATTTACTGGTATTACTTTGAAGGGGTTAACATCTGTGCTCTGAGAGAGTTTCTCCAGTTCCATTAATTAAAAGGGGCTTTGTAAGCAAGTAGCTATTGTTTTAAAATGCCAGATTACCCTTGTAATCGACAAGGAGATAAGATAGTCATAGACCAGAGCTAGTTTTCATTTTCATTTCCTCATTTTATTAGGTTTGAAACACAGCGAGTGGGCTGCAGTGATTAGTACAAACAGGAGAGCCACACTTAAAAGCTGTTAGGGTTTTGTGTATCTGTTTAAGCTCCCCAGGCAAAGAAACAAGTCTATCCTTGCATGTTTACAATGCCTGCTAAGCATAACCGACAAGCATTTCCAGGCCCAACTCTAAGGGCAGAGCTCTTGTCCAAGCCTTCGACAACTTACGTCAGATTTTTGTAATGTGCTCTGCTATCAACAGCCATAAAGGAGTCTCCTTCGAGATAATTCAAAACACTGCTGCTAAAATTTTCTTTCCTACTTGTGGCTATATGCTACCTTTGGTGTAAGCCCTTCCCTATTTCACCCTATCCAGCACAAATTTTTTTGGCCTTATCTTCAAAGCCCATCACAATTTCACCCCACCCTACCTCTTCTGCTGGGTCCCAGACTGAGGTTAGCTTCCACCTCCCTCTATAATGCTACACTTTGTGCTCTGTCCCATTCACAAGCCCTCATCAGCAAAGTTTCAAGTCAAATGCACCTTCTGACACAGAACCTTCATCTTACCAGGCCCACAGCTCATAGCTGAATATGGACAAAGAAGGACTGAGCTGTGTTTAATGGTCCTGGCTACTGGTTGCAAGGCTTCTTGAAAATGGGGTTGCCATGCCCTGGATCCTGATGCTGCAAAGACGTTGCATGATCACTTCTTCCAGCAGCAGAGCTGACCTCTGCTCACTAGAAATGTTTATGCAACTGCAACTGCATGTTCAGTAGGTATCAGGATCTCAAGCAATGTTGGTATTATAAAGTCAGGTTTATTACAGAGCAGTGAGGTCTGGGGATTTAGAGATTACTGTGCAGAAGAATTTATTCTCTTACTTTTCTGTCATTTAGGTCAGAGTGTAACCTCAATTACCCAGGGAGATTTCTCAACATGTACATTTATTATTGTTTGGCACCAGACACAGCAGTCTGATCCTTAGCTGTCAGAAATCCCCCATCTATATCACTTTTTCCATTGCTGGGCAGTGCAGTTGATTGGCTTTCAATGTGGAGCTTGTAAAACAAGAGCACATTACTTCACACTGTCCATGTGCTCCTGAGCAAACTCACAGCAAGATACCATGTACAATGTTTGCAGAAAGTTGTTGACACTTCCCCTAAATGTGCTGGCTGCTAGTGTGGGCTTGCATATCTATCCACCTAATACTCAGGTTTGACAGTAATGTGCATTCAGCATGTCAGGGGAGGTGGTACTTAAAGATACTGGCACGAGCAAGGCAGGTGGAGCCTATGAGGCTTTTCTATTGCCAACAACAGCTGCCTTTTTTACACAGTCTCTGCCTTTTTTTGAGGGGTTGGGTTTTGTTGTTTCTTGGGTTTTTTTCCTTTCACATATGTTTGTACAGTGAAGATTTGCTTAATTGCAAATGCTTCCAGCAAAGTAACACTTTTGTCTACAATCCAAGTGACTTGTATAAGAGTTGGCCATTTCAAACCTGATTACAGTTTTAGTCAGATTCATGTGAGCACCCAGCCAGCCAGTTCAATGGGCGATCTAAAGCCTCATTATGGAGACATATTTCCAGCCACATCAATCAGAAGCAGGATGCCAATGCTGGATGCAGATCCTCCACCTGAGCTTGCGCTGCTCAGAACTAAAACTGAAATTAAATTTATAAACATAAATTGCATTCATGTATTGTATTTATCTTTTCATTACAAGAAAAATAATATAACTTTCAGGTTTTCTATATGCTTGTCATTCATACATGATGGATAATTTGGCCAAAGCAAGAACTAGATCTAGCACTGAAACTATCTAAAAATCGTTATTCTTTTTGGACTCCCTTTATGTCAGTAAATAGAAGCAAGTGATCTATCAATTCACTTCCTGATTCTGTTATGTATTCATGGCAAGGACAAACGTAGGTTCAGTGATTAAAAAAAAGCAAAAACTTACTGATGATGTCTAGAGTTTTTAATTCTCCCAAATCATGATTCATCTCGTCAGAGGACTTTATGAGGGCACCTGGCTTTGCCATGGCTTTTCCTCTCTATTTCTGATTGCTTCCTTTGTTTTTCTTCCCTGTCAATAGATTTTTGTGCTGAACCTATTTAGATTATAAATGCCCAGGGAGTTAAGATCTGAAATGGAAAGTCGATGCTACAAGATACCACCAAAATGAACCTCACCAAAAGCAAATATGACACATCTCTAGTCCCAAAGTGAGACAATTTTATTGTATTTTTAACCATTGTCACTATTAAAAGACAACCTTGTTGCCTCACACATTTCCTACAAAACCCCAGATAGACCCACTCTACTTTTAGCGTTTTTAGCAGTGATGTCCCTCAGCTGCACAGAATGGTTACTCATGTTCTTCTGGCATTCACAGGGAGCAGATGTATACTAGTCCGGTGGAAGTACCTGAAGCAAAGGACCAAGTTGTGTCTCACTGGCCCTATTTATAAAGCTGAAGATCTAGATGCATTTTGATTTCTGGGCTGGTATTCTCAGAAGCACTTCTGTGCTACTAGATGCACTCACACTGCTAGAAGGCTGGTTTTGCCCACAGTTAAAGATTTCACAACTGAGTCTGTAAGCTCCACAGTAAGGTATTCCACTTTGTGTGCAGCACAGCAGCACAGCCATGGTTTTAGGGTGCATATACAATACATGCATGGGCTGCGTGAGTGAGGCAGGTATAAGCAACTAAACAATCCTAAAGTTACCTTATGCATTTACTACTGGAATGAATCTGGATTTGCATAGAAGATGGGACCTTTTAAATACTGGGTAGTGCAGTGGCAGACAAATCATACCAAATAGCACAATACTTTCCATTATACACTAATCACCACATTTAAAATTGTTATCATCAGATTATGTGGATGCATGATTCACAGCCCACTCCCTGTCTCCGAAGAATCGGTTTTTAAACAGGCTGCCACGCGCCTACTGCACCTGATTGTTTCATCGGCACATTCCAGCTAACAAAGGCGGACGAGCCGGGGCAGAGCCCGGGACACTGATACACTTGTTCTATCCCCACAGGTGTAGCAGCCTTCTGTTTTGAAAGCTTCTGGGTGTAGGCGTTAAGGCTGCATTCTTTCTTTAATTTGTACTTGTTTCTTTCAGAGTCAGATGGAACAGCAGCCAAGTGAGGAGTGCACAGAAGGAGCAAAAACCCATGTTCAAAGAACCCTGCTAGGACATGGACCGTTATGGCAGACCCTGAGCCCTTGCTCATGGCCAGAGGAAGAAGAAAGGGAAGAGAAGGGAATGATACAGGTGGTTTTAACATGCATTTTTAGTCAATGTTGCTGGCAGAAAATACATTCTGCATAACGTACAACCGGCACTTCTACGTGTGTGTATATTTTATGCATAATTATTGATACAAGCCACTATCTGCATGGTAGTATAGGTGTACGTTTCATATAATTTATATATGATCATTAGAACCAGTCATTATTTATAAGAGACTACAGATGTACATAGTGCTTTATTGTCAAACAAGCAGAGGGGAGACCACATTCTGCCCCAGTTTACACCATCTCAGGCCAAAACAGATCACTGTACCCATCCAGTCTGACCTCTTGCACTCTCACACACTAATTTCCTCGGTTGCACCAATTATAACTCAGAAGTCCAAGTCCCCAGAAGTCAACAGTCTTCTAGATTAATGCTTGGGAAAGGTGTTGAATTGTCAGCACTGCAAAATTAAGGCACTTACGGAGTCAGAAGACAGATCTAGAGGTAATGTCACCTTCTGAAGGGAGGGTATCAGTCACGCTACACAATCACTGTCACCTCTACTAAGGTGGCCCACAAGATTTCTTGCAATGAGTTTTGTGACAACCACCTGTTCACCAGGATTTTGATGGACTTTTACCATTTTCTTGTAGATTAAGTTACTCTGTCTGCATTGCATTGGAGCCCTTATCCAGCCAATTAGGAGATTAAATTAGCTCAATGCTGCTTTCAGAATGTCAGTGGGCAAACTGACGTTTGTATGAAAATTCAGTTTGAACAGGAACAATTTTTCGTGGTTCTTAAAAGGTAGTGTAAGATGCACAAAGCTGACATTTATGACTTCTGCTCATAGCTCAGTCCTTGTGTTCAGTTCCCCACAGATGGAGCTGAGAAATTACCCTCACATTTATTAAAGAAAATATTCAGGAAGGCAGATTTCTTGCAGCTTGACCTTTTTTTAAAGCCAGCTTCAGAGAAACGCAGAATTCTTCAATTTGAGAAAATAGCTTAAGAATATCTTATTTCTTTCTCCTTTTCTTTTTTTTTTTTCACCAACCAAGGGTTCTGTTATCTTATTTTGATAAGCTACCTTCAGCTTTTCTGTCTGCACATGCAAGGAAACAAATCCAGCCCCACTTCCAATGCAAGTTTAGACAGCGTGGTTAAATTAACAGCTTGAACATTAGAAAAGAGATTAGGATAATTAATGCCAAGATGATAGAACTAGGAATGTTTTGTACTGTAGGTAGGGCCACTATTTGGGAGGCCAAAAGAGGAGTTTTACCACCAGCTTGCAACAGGTTCTAACAGTGGAGCTTGAAAACTGGAATCACATTCCCCTGGAATGTTAAAAGTCATGTTTTCAAAAACATATGCCACAAGCTGGTCCTCCAAACTCAAGTGGAAGCACCTGAAAAATGCCATATTTTCCTCATTTCAACAGGAAGAGTTATTAGATGCCCACACTATTCTAGAAAATTAAGCATTTATTTGGATTATTTTGTGTGCTTCAGCTCAAAGTTGGCCAAAGAAACATACATTTGACACTTTGAAGAACAGAGTAGCTGCTGTCTGTCAAAATCCCAGAAATTCATTCAGGAGGTTTTTTTGAGTTAAAACATTTTATATCCTTGCTCCAGGGCCTGTTTACTGCCCTCCCTAAAGACACTGAGGTCATGAAATAATTAAGAGCATATTTCTTGATCTGGAATTATTATTCAACGGCAAACTGCTAGGCTCTTTGCACAAAATGCACAACATAAAACTATACTAGGAATTAATGGCACTCTTCATACAGAACCAGTCAAATTTCAGGGAAAGATTTTCAAACCCAAGGGAAAAGGGACATGTTTGATTCATGTCTGAACCATTTACAATGTGCTAACTCCAGTGAAGTAAGATGGACAAGAGTTTTAATATTTTAAGTGGTATTTTTTCAAGGAAAAAATATAAGCTTTGCAAAGTCCAGTTTCAGAATTCTTCAGCCTTCTCAGTGCATGTAGCTGTAAAGGCTTCTTCCTAAGATCAACGGAAATCACTATTCCTAGTCTTGTGATAGTGTTTGATTTGTACAGAAATGCACTGATGCTTATCCCCAGGGGGTGCTGTGTAGGCCAGAATCTCATAAGAAAAGTCAAATTTCTCCAGAGAGACCATCCAAGTTCCCCAAAAAGGAACTAAAAAATGGGAAATTTTTTTCATTAAAATAATGAGTTTGGTTGTCCTCTGTTTTAAGGTGAAATCTGCCATTGCTGTGTCTGCAACCCTCTTTGACAGATGCAAGAAAAATGGATTTTAGAGAGAAGTGTGTGAAACGGAGAAGCAAGAATGCTGAAAATTAGACCCATGGTTAAACCTGTACGTTGAAATGGCCTGATTTTGTGAAGTGCTGAGAACTGAATGTCCTTTTAGTTCCCATTCACACCACTGGAAATTTGATACTCTAAAAACATTTGAATTTACATTTCCATAACTGTCTTACCTTGGCACCAGACTAGTGTTTATCAAAACCTTTTGTTCTTCTGTTGTAATGCCCAACCTGCGAGGATGTAAAAACTTGTGTTCAGAGGACATAGGCTCAGTAATGCCCCCCAGATCTCTTAATGTCCTGAGGTACAGCTCCTCACCCTCAAATGTGATACTCAGAAGCATTCATTTCATTTGAAAACTCAGGCTTTCAGTTCCCTGGTCTCCTAGAGTAGAAAACAAGTCAGTGACTGGAGAAGCTGCTCCCTGAATCAACAGAGTTGAGGTCATCAGAAACACATTCAGAGTTGTTCTCCTATCTCTTCTCAGGAGTAGATGCTGGAAAATCACTTCATCAGGGCCATTATACGCCAAGGCAACACTAGCTCGTTTGATCTCTAAACTACTCTGTCCTCAGCAATTTGTGGCTTTGTGTGTACCCTTACACCTCCAGCTTGAATCCATCCAAAAAATATTCCTCCCCAAAACACACATCCTTTTGTTTATTCTTACCTACCCTACTGCCTGTTTAGCTGTATACTGCTCTATTATGTGGTCTCTGTTTTTTCCAGGCAGATTTTCTTCATCTAAGGGATTTCTCAAGTGAAGGCTATTTGAATAAATGAGGATGATAGAGCCTACCCACCCTAAGCCCCCATCTGTCTTCTGAGAGCTGGCCTTTAGCAAGAGCCAAGAGCTTGTATTTGGACTCCAAAAGTCTAGAGGGATTCCTTTACTAACTTGACTAGCCATAGAGGTTTGCAAAGTAATAATTTAGATATACAGACAAATAAAGACCAGATATCTTAGAAAAATAGAGTTTTGAAGACTTCTTGCTACAGAACATGAGCTAACCCCAGAACTAATTTTTATGATCTCCACCGATTTGAAATATAGTTATGGGAATCCTCAGAGTCCTTAAGTCCAATCATACTAAATCACAACAATTTAATTTGTGTGTGCACACAGAAGTGTCTTAGGCCTTGTGGCTGTGTCTGTCCATATAACTATTTCCTTGAGATGCCCTAACAATCATACCAAACTGATACTTCACTGGACAGTAGATTCTGATTTCTCTATCAGACTCACATCAGTGTTGCGAAGATTATACTTGCAGATGTAGGATCAGGCTGAAAGAAACACTGAGAGGGAAAGGTTTTACTTATTGATACAGTGAACAGCTACAAGCAGGATCATGCAAAGTGATGCTTGGAAGTGGGGGCTGGGAGGTGGAGGGGCTCTTTTTGTACTGAAGGCATTGCTAAATATCAAATGGCAGGTATCAGAGTGACAGCTTTTGTTTTCATAGCCTATTGAAAAGTTAGCGAAGTAAAGAAGATATAATCATTCAGGTAAAGCAGGATACGAAGCAGGCCAGGGCTTGCACTAAAAATGCATAAAGTTATTTCACTAAAAGACAGAGGCACTTGCCCATGGCAGGTGCAAAACTTAGGCAGTGCTCTGATTGCCTCAAGAAAGGAAAAAACCTGCAGAAAATGTTGGGACATGTTCTAAGCCTCCTCAACAGCCATTCTCTCCTTTTTTCCCCCTTTATTTCTTTTTTTTTTCCTTGTTGAATACTTTTGGTCGTATCTTTATTGTCTGCCAGCAAAGGCTGTGGTTTTCAGGGCTCCAAGCAATTGGGAAGGGAGGGAGAGCACACACAAAAATCCTGAAGTGGTTTAGAGAAGTCTCTGAATCAGGAGATTTCTTTTCATGACGAAGATGATATGGCAGAGCTTTAAAGTATGTGTCTGCTGTAAACCAGAGAAAGGACAATATCTGAGGCTGACTCATGTCTGTCTGACTGCTCATAGGCTGAAGGAAAAATGTCAACCTCACCTAAACTGCCACCTGAAAACTCTTGAGTGTTTGGTTTCCTTGGTTCCCCCCTGCTGTTAGGTGTTCAAGTCCTTCCACTTTCGAGACCTACTGGCCCCCATTCCTCTCAGCATGTATATATACTGCCACCTCACAGCATGCCCTGGTTTGCACCAGATTCCTGGCCTCCTAACCTTTCATGGGGTAAGTAAACCCTCTTGCTTGGGGAAGTCAGAGCATGCAGTGAGCCAGGGTTTGGCCTCTACCGTAGTACAAGTGTGACCTGGGAGCCACTGCAGTCCCTATGGCCTGAGCTGGGCCTCTACGGCAGAGCCTTGCCTACAGCTCAGAACCACACAGCTCCCATGGGGACTGAGGAGCTTGTCACATCCAGAAACACCCTCTCAGCCCCTTGGCTTTCCAAAATAATGGCCCAAAGATCAGGCCCAAATGTCACTGCAACATGCTGTTCACCCAGCCCCTCCAGCTGGCCAGGAGGGCATTTTTTGTTCAGATCAAGGCCTATAAAACAAGTGTGAAAAGACACACGGGGAGCAGTGGATGCTCTTGTGAAGCAAAACTCTTAAGATTTGATGAATCATTGAGTGAAGAACCTCTCAAAGCTGCCAGAAAACACAGAAACAGACAAAGGAACTCATTTGCTATCAGTGTAGTTGAGAGATGCCAATTTGTTCGGCCAAGCCCATCACCATGTGATAGCACAATGATATCTGTTTTGCTAGATGCCTTCTTTTGAAATGGTTAGAGACTCCCACTGAAAGCAAGAAGCGGTGTGGATCGAGTTTAAAGGAAATTACTAATTTAGACTGGAAATTGAAGGTACTTAAAAACAAGTTCAACTTCTCACTATCACTGGGAGAAAAAAATAGAAGCAGCCAAATTTATGTTATACCTTATTGCTCAAGCTCGGCGGTACCTGGAAGACTCAGAAGCAGGCACTGACCTGCATGCATTTTTCCAGTCCCAGCCCTTGATGATATGAGTAAGAGACAGGAAAACAGAGGAAGCTTTGAAAAACACGAACTTAAAGGACAGAAGTGCCTGAGCGAGTTGTTTTTTGCAGCAGCTGTTGCGCACTGAGGACCACAGCAAGCTTCCTGGCAGAGCAGATGGCAGAGTCACTTCAGCCAGGAAGAAAATTCCCTCCTGCGTGTAGCTTTGTTTGTTTGTTTGTGTGATTGATCTGCACGCATGAAAACACACACCTGTCTCTCTCCCTTCCTCCCTCATGTGTGCAGCCAGGAACAGATTTGTGTAGGAGCAGATTTGTTGTCCCACCAGCTCCTTGCTCTCCCTGGCAGTCGCCAAAGCAAATGGATCACCAAGCATTTTCCCAGAGAGAGGAATTTTGGTGCCTACAGGTAGACGGTGTGCGAGGGAGAGGCAGGGTTATTGCAGTGGTTTCCTGTTAGCCTGCCATTCACCAGCCTCCCAGGCACACTCCTTTCTTCACAAGGCAGGCCACAGAACACTTGATCTTTCCACATCAAACCCAAACATTTCTTGACTTCTACCTCCCTGCCATCCTTTTCCCCCATCTCCCATCCTGAGTTCCTCTCTGCTCCAGGTGTGTGTTTTGAAATAATTCACCAATCAGAGTCTCCCTCCATGAGCCAGATAAGCCATAGGGCCAAGGCAAAAAGAGATCAAAAATACCACTTTTCTTTTGGCAAAGCTCTACAGCCTGCAAGCTTGTACCTACCAGCCTCCTCGAAAGTAATTGTGGTGACTGCCTGGACTTGGGCTGTCTGTCATAAGCCAAGGGCTGCAGGTGAGAATAGAGCTTCAGTGCAGTGCAAGGAGCAGCCAGTGGATGGAAAGAGCCTGAGCAAGTAAAATGAGAATAAAGGTGCACAGCCTACAGTCATGTCTTTTTGAGGTAATGGAGTCACTGCGTTGCTGTAGGTGTACTCCATGTAAGACTCAGTGCTGTTACGGGCATGCAGATAAAACTTTCAGTGTATGTAGAGTTTCAAACATCAGCACTTTCAGATTCAAATTTAAACAGAGTCAAAAATCCAGGGGAATACAACTTTATTTGGACACCTTACAGGGATAAGCGTTTGAAACAAGAAAATTCCTTAAAAATTGTGTTCATGACTATCTACACAGTTGTTGATCAGCAGTGTAAAAAACAGCAATTATAAGCTACCCAAAAAGACACATGATAAATAATGACATGGAAGAAAACCAGTGGGAATGGCAGAATAACTTAAAAATTATGCAAATAGTCTGGCTGAGAATAGGACATCAGTGAAAGCCCTGTTGGCAGATGAGAGACAAATGTGTCCATAATTCTAAAGGCCTCCTATCGCCTTTGTACAGAACTCTCTACAGAGTTCACGTTATAAGCATAAATAAGATGATACGTCAGTGAGTCCTGCTCCAAGTAAGGAAGATGTGAACCCATGCTGATAGCCAGGGATTTTTCCAGCATAAAGGAGGATAGCCTGGCAAAGGACACATGAGAAAAATACTGGACTCAGAATTACAGTGTGATCCAAGAACTTCTCAGAGCAGGATCTCCATCCAGATTCCCAGCCTGCCTGTCCATACTCAGTCATTTGGGCCAAGGACTATTTTGTGTCAATAAACTCAGCCCTCTTCCAGCGACAGGGAATAAGAAATTCATATAGTGTGGATTAATTGGCTGATATATGAAAGGAACAGCTCCAGAGAATATAGTTCTAATTATAGTATAAGAGAGGCAGTGCAGGCAAACAGTAGAAAGTAAAAAAAACTCAGGGGAAAAGGAAAAGCTGGTCTCAAAAGAACAAACCCAAAAGAGGAGTGTGTATCTGATGTGTCACTGATGTACTTTGCACTTCTCTAAAACAGCAGGGAAAAGACGTGACATGTTAGCGTGTTGTTACCTTCGTCTGGGATAAAGGGCATACCACAACTCAGAAATCTTCCATCCTCTAGAAAAGGACTAATACCTCCAGAGATCACATGTTCTGCCTGACTATAGGTAAAAATAGAGATATTGATTGCATTTTTTAGCAGAAATCATGATTCTAGAAGTACATTTTTGATGTGGTTTTTGGTTTTTTTTAAATAGGCAGCAACTCCCTGTGCCCATTATATGGTGAGAAGGGAATTTCAGGAAAAAAAAAAAAACAGAATAAAAATTTCCCTGTTTAAGTTATAGATAGTCATCAGATCACCCAGATTCTGGGCTAGTAGGAAATGGCAGGTGTCCTGAGCTGTATTTAAAAGGGAAAATAGACTTTCTCAAGCTGTTCTTCAAATGCAGCCTGAGAGGACTGAAATTTTCTGTGAAGAGCTTCTCTGACAAGCTTTTTACTACTGAAAGGGGCAGGTAACTCCTGAAATTTCCCGTGCTTAGTGCTCACATCTGAGGAAAGGATTTTCCAACAAGCCTTTTACACTCTCCTGAGTGAACAATCTTAACACTGTTTGAGCCTTGAAGACATGCTCAGTAGAGGTCCAAATCAAACTGGTATCTCAAGAGTGATCCCCTGATTTGCTCATCTCTGATTGATATGTTGCAGGGGTAAAATGTCACCAAATGGACTAAAAACTATATTAAAAATTGTTTTGTAATTATCTTGGCTGTATATTTACTGCAATTACAAGGAAATTGCATTTAACCACATTTTATGGGTTTAATTTTCTGTTCAATTAATACAATTGCTTTGCAATTGTTAATTCTTAACTTTAGCTCCAGTATTTAATACCAAGGGAGAACAACTTTTTTTAAAGAGCTTTATGGAGCTGATTTGCTGTGTATATAATAATGAGATCAGGTTGTTACAAAATGAAGGAATTCTTTATTAAATAGTCAGCTTTACTGATCTTAATTGCAAGCTGCATCTCTGCATGGCACCTGTACATTCTGATGTGTTGTCATAACCCTCAGAGCTATGTAAACAAGCAAGTCCCGTCGTGTTGCTGGCTGACTCCAGCAATCAGAGACAAAGTGATCTCCAAGGAGTCAGGTATACATGCCTGCATAAAAAAAAAGACAAGAAAGAAAGTAAAGAAGGAAGGAGAAGTAGTTAAGCAACAGGACAATTATAAAAACCTCAGACACATTTAATGGAGAAGAAGGTGAATTACTTCAAAACCCAAAAGGAATACAAGACAAACACATCTGAACAGCTAAATTCCTGATTTCAAACTCAGTTTTCACAGGTTCTGGGGGATTCTGGTTTCCATGGGGGTAAAACAAGCACCCATGGAAAAAGCCCACTTCAGTGTCTACCTTTTTTTATCCCAGTTTAAAACCAGGGCTCTCCTATTTTCTTGAAGCAAATTTGGAAAAATGCAGCTGGCGGCAGCAGCTCCTTTGGTTCATCTACAGGTTTTTAAAAGGAAGATTTATAAGTCAATGCAGCACTGGTAGGAGTATGAGCAGTCAAATTCTTAACTGGCATAAATCAGCATCATTCCACCAAGGTATATTGTGCAATGTTGATTTACACCAGCTATGAAATTAGCCCACAGTTCTCTGCCATGAAAAAATATAACTCCCGGCAGCAAGGAGGTGAAAACCTTCAAGCTAGCCTGATATTTATCTGTCTGGACCAGACAGATTTTGATCACTGTCGCATTCCACTTTCATTTATCCATCCAGTGCTGCTTGGCTCCAGAAGTGAAATTTTCAGAAGAGACTAATACTAGGCTAAATTACTTATACAGTGGGACCAGTGTGAAGCTGAAGCTAAGTAATTTACAAAAACTTGACAAAGTCTACTCATTCCCAAGTTACAATATACACTGGGCTGTCCCTGACAGAGTATGGTGTTGCCAGATAAAAAGTGGACTTCCAGGAAAAAGTTAGACCTTCAGGAAAGAGACTCAGTCTGTTGGTATATCTGTAAGGGGGTGACTGTTTAAAAAAAAAAGAAAAAAAAAAAACACAAATTTTGCCTAGTGATCTCTTCCACAGTTTCAGTTAGACTGTTCGTGTCGTCATTCATTCACATCTGAGAAGCTGGTAATATCTTTCTGTGACTTTCCCTCAACCCCTTGTGATACTGGCTTTGAGCTGGAGACAAGCACAAAACTTCGGGAAATAAATAACCTGCATTTTGTACTTCCTTTATCTGCAGCACATAATAATACAAAAACACCTCTTAAACAGAATTAAAATATCAAGGCAAGCGTCAAAGTTCTGACCCCTCTGGCTCTAATGTATGCATTGCGGTGCATGCTTTCATTTGAACAAACCATCTGCAGCAACAAAGAGAAACAACTTGATTGGAAGTTCAGACTTTGCTTTGAAATAGCCAAAGATTTGCCAGAAAGCAGTCTGTGATTCAGGCACAGTGTTCTCAGAGACTCTGAGAATCACTGGCAGATAAACCATTTCAAATAGTGATTATTTAAGCCTTGCCAGTAATATCTGTCTGTAGCACTCTTTCTTTTGCCACACTGTGTGATCAGAGGGGAGTTTCCGTAAGTCATTTTCTTATGGATGGAAGTTAGAAATGATGCCTTCACCACTCTCAGACTTTCTCGATACCATTTTTCCAGGATCAAAACTTTTTAGTACATGCACAAAACCCAAACAGTGCAAGCAGACACAGTCGAGGGGATTGCGTTGTTTGGTTTTTGTTTGTCTTTCCCCAAAGTTGCACCTTTTTTCAGCATTTGCTTTGTTTTTACCCAAAAGGCAAAGCAAAATACAGCCCACCAATTTGCTGCCTGGAGACTCAGATGACAAAAGGTGGCTTCAGCCCGTTTTCTAAGCCCATGCCTCCCCGCAATCCCTCGCTGAGCTGTGCGGCACAGCTGTGCACACCTGCAAGGCGGTGGTGTACAGGTTAATGTGAGTGCCCCCCTGTGGTACTGTGGTACTGTACTGGCAGCTGAGGCTCAGGAAAGAAAAACCACTTGTTACCCTGCAATAACCTGTTCCTGCAAAAAGCATCAGGTTTCACAGCAGGTTAGCTTCCCTGTGCTCTACAAGCAGAACAATTAGAATAAGCTGTTGGAATCACCCCTGGTAAAGCCAATCTGGAAGTGCTACTGGGAGCATGGGAACGAAGCGATGAAGCTCTTCACAGTGTTGAAGCTGTATTGAACAATGTCATTATGGGCTGGGTTCAGCCGCAGTTGTGAGTTATTATGGTTTGTTTATTGTTAGCATTGCCTGGCCAGGCCTTTGAGGCGGAGGAGCTTAGTGTGTGAATGGCAGCACCTGAGTGAGAGTCACCTCCACCATTCACTTCTGATTTCAGCAAAGCTGTGCTCTTTGATGCTAGAGAACAAGGAAAGGAGGCCCAAATGTAAAAACAGCTTCTAAGCAACACAGGGCATCAGAATTCCTGAGTCAACTGTGATACCCTAAATTAATCCTGGACGGTATTGTAGCTCTTTCTCTAACTGACTGTAATGGCAGCAGAAGTAAGCTGGGGTGAAGCAGTGGAGAACTGGGCCATATGCCTAAAGACTGCTTTCGTTTCCCCAGTATGGTTGGAACCCACCACTACGTAGACTTTCTCAACAGAAGGCTGCTTTAGCCCACGGGCAAAATGCCACCAGAGAACTTTCCCTGAGGCTGACTGGAGCAGAAAGGGAGGAAGCTCAAACCCTTGCAAGGCCTAGCTGTGAGCTTTTGCCTTTAATTCTGTCACCTGTTGTGGAAGCCAAGGTGAAGGATTCTCCTTCTTTAAGAAAAGTGAAATTGTTCAAGTCTGGATCAATGTTTTCCCTTTCTGACCTTTCAACTCACTTGTGTTGAGGGTGGCTCTAGGTTCTGGCTTGCACCTTGGGAAGCTACAGAGGAACAATCATTTTTGTTCCCTTTCCTGGGACCTCTTGGTGATGATGTCCTTAATGTCACTCGTTCAACTGATGACCTTTTCTTTGCTACAAGTCTTTTAATCCATGTCTCCAGTCAGGAATTCCAACATATAAATTGGATGTTCTCAGTCAACCTTGTAATAATTCCATTTTATTTTACTTTGATAACTGGAGTGTTTTTACATGTAGTAAAATGCAGTAAAGAGTAGGGATGTTTTTAGCCTACACTTTTAGGCATTTTAATTTTAATTCTTAATCTCAATTATTTTCTCAGAATCAGGGTTGAGACCTTGAACTTTCACTACTCTTAATGATAGTCTGTGTGAAAATCACCCCGCCTTCTTCATATCTTCCTTTGGATATTGTGTCAAACTTTCAGAACTCAGATTTGAAAATGTTACCGATAACTATTTACTCATCCTTGTAATTAGATAACAGTAATGGGAGGAGTTCATCTTTCTTTTACATGATTCAAGTAAGGACATGTCCACTACCTTTCTCTGGAAATTACTCAGTCTAATAGCCTTGCTTTTCAAATGTTTTTCTTGACAATCAGATGACTTTAAAAGCTTGCTCTCTTTTCAATTCAAAAGACACTTCATTCTCTTTTTCTAGTCTTTGAGAGATGCATCCTAGCATTTGAAGGACATATTAGACCAATAATTCTGGATTATGAACACCACAGAGCAAGTTTCCTGACATTGCCTGCCAAAGTATCTCAACTATCATGTGTAGAGGTTACTATAAAACTATTTCCTATTGTGTCAGATCTTGCTCTGTCCTTTCTCAGAACTTCAGCTTTCCATGAGTCCTGTGAAAGGGAGAGGCAGTTACTGGCTATTTTGGTGCATATGTTAGGATATAGAGATCTGCTTGTACATGTATTAGGATATAGAGATCGGCTCAGGACCTGACTGCAACTAGTTTTACTGGCTTCATTTCTAGAAAGCTTTCAGATGACATGCGATGTGTTTTCGGTCACTACCAGACTAACATCACTTTGAACAAGTGACCTAGAATGGCATCTCATCATCAATCCACTGAGCCATTCCATCCCCATAAATACAGTTTCACTTAACAAAATTGCATTTGACGAGTAGTTAATCCAGTTTATGCTTTAATCCCTTTTGGTATTTCAAAGAAAAAAATTTAAAGCAGCTAAATATTGAGGAGTTATAATTTACAGCTGAGTACAAAGTAATATTCTCCTGCTAAGTATTACAGGAAAAACACATTTTTGGGAAGGAGAGGAGAGGAGAGGAGAGGAGAGGAGAGGAGAGGAGAGGAGAATTAAAATTCTTCTGACCACAGACATCCTTACCTCTGTTTTTTATCATTTGTTCTTACATGTATTGAAATTATAACATCAGACCATTCCACAATTTAATGTCTTCGGCCAAAATCTATCTTACATGACAGAGAAGATCACAAACAAACAAGATATCTCCGTCTAAAAACAAATATGGATGGATCCTTTTTAGGATGCTATCCCTACATATTTCTGTAAAAATCAGAGGTGAGTGCCCTCTCAGATCTGAGTACTGGCAGCTTTCCCAGGCAACTGAACAAAGTTTTGTCAAGTACCAGGAAAACACCTGAACCATTCTTTCTGCCTTACTGATGGTTACATTAGTTTGAAGAATGATAAAGAAGAGTGGTGCACTGTGGGTCCAGACTCTTGGACTGGGTTTTTTTGGGGGGAGCTGGGTCAAGGTGTAATTGTTCAATATCATAGGCAACAGAGAAATAATAAAATAAATCTTGAAGGATTTTGAGCACAATACAGTTATTAATAAGGCAATACAAAACTGGTTTACAGCATGAGCATAAACAAAGATATGTGATACATTTTGACAAACAGGTAAAAATGCAAATAGCATTTTACAGTGTATAAGGTAGAAGGCACAGGAGGCAAAGTATCTCTGTGAGCCATCTACTTGCTCTACCAAGTCCGCTTCATAGAATTGCTTTCTATCATGATGATAAAAAGCCCCCTGAAACCAATTCTGGGCCTCCCAAGAAAAGAGAGGTCATGCTTGCCATTCCTCAACCCTATCCACCTGTTTTTCATTTCTGCATCTAAAGTGTCCGTGACTTTTTTTCTGCCACTATGCTACTTGCACACCTATGAGAAAATCTGCCCTGCCCTTAATCAGAGAAGGCCCTTGAGCAACACTGACTCTATGGGATTGCAAAAGGGAAGGATTAAATGCCAGCCACCTTCCCTTCCCTTGTGTACTGGAGGAAAGTATTGTCATATCTTAGAAATTTTGGTTGGAGGGAAAACCTCTGGAGGTTGTCTAGGCTAGCCAGAGACCGTGGCCAACACTAGGTCAGGTCAGGTCAGCCCTTGTTTTGCTAGATGAATCTTGAAAATGTCCACAGATGGCAATTCCACTATCTCTTCATATATGCTGTTCCAGAGCTACACTACCTGCTGATGAATAAACTTTTCAAAATTTTCTGTCTCAGCCTCCCTAGTCACAACTCGTAATTATCTCCCCTTGAAGTCTATTTGCTTGTACAACTAGCCTAGTAACTAACAACTAGTTGTCTGGAAAGAGTTTGGCTTTTATATCTTTATAATTTTCAGAAATTGTAAACTACATTATATCATCCTTTTTTCTTCTCCATCAAAAGAAACAAGCCCGTGTCCCTCAGCTTTCTCTGCTAGGCCATATTTTCCACACCCCTAAGTATATTTGTAGACTGTCACCAGAACCTACTCAGTTTCTCAGTATCTCTCTCTAACTGGAGAAACCAAACCTGGCACAGTATTTCAGGTCCTGCTTCCCCAATGCCAGGCAGAGATAGTTCCCTCAATCTGCTGTCTAGGCTCCTCCTAATGTAGTATGTAGTTTCCCTTAGTTACACTGAGAGAATATTCCTGGGTTATATGCAATTTGGACCCTGTCATAACCCCCAGATCCTTTTCCACAGAGCTGTTTCTCAGCCAGTCAATTCCCAGCCTCTACTGATGTAGAGGGTTGCCCACCCCAGGTGCACAACTTTGCACCTCATGCAGCTTTTTTTTTTTAACCTATATCTAAAGTTTCTCTTTGCCTTCGCAGTTCTGTCACACTACATTTCAACCACTCCCCGTGACATAGCACCATTCACAAACCTCCAGAGGGTGCGTTTCACCAAATCATTCAGGTCACTGATGAAGATATTAAACAAGTAGTCCTGGTATCAGCCCTCTGGGATCTGTACTTGTTGCTGGCCACCAAGCTGACCTCAAGGCACCAATTACCACCCTTGGAGCCTGCCAATCCTGTTAATTTTCAACTCTTTTAATAATCCACTCATCCCACATTGCCTCAAACTACTATTAAAAAGGCTGTGGGAGATGGTCTCAAAAGCCATTTAAGATATATTGCATTCACTAATCTTCCTTCATCCACAGTTGTTCTATTATAGAAATCAGGATGGTGAAACATGATACCCTTGGTATTTCTGTGTTTATTGCTCCTGGTTACACTCTTGTCCTTCCTGTGTTTGGAAACAGTCTAGGAAGAGGTACTCCATGATTTTTCCAGGCACTGAAGTAGAGCTTACCAGTAGTTCACTGGTTTCAACTCTTGCCTTTGTAAAGAGGAACCTTAATGCTATTTTTTTTCCAACTATCAGGAACCTCCCTCAGCCACTATGATTTTTCACTGTTGAGGGTCTGCACCCTCAACATCTTTAGGTGTATCCCACCAGCTTCTCCCTAACATTTTGATCTCCAGGTGTTGGGTGCTCCTCCCATTCCAGGTAATACCAGTATGCACAGAGGTATGGGAAAGGGCTCTGCCTTTGAAGCATGATGCAATAAATGTGTTAAGTACTTCAGCATTTCTCATATCTTAAGGCCTGGGAACCTCAACAATTTTTTATATGGTGTGGTGTTGCCACTCAGCACACACATCAATCCTTGTGTGGTATCTTTGTCCTTGTAAGTTTGGAGATGAAAATCATAATGGAAAAGGTCTTTTAGCAGCGAGTACTGCTTTGAGTGTAAGAGCCAGTAGCCATTACCTACAAAATCCCCAAATCAATGCAATAAGGGTTATGTGGAGCAAGAGGGATCACACAACTCTTCCATTCCACACATTAGTGAATGTACATGTCTATTCAAGTGGAAATTTTCAAAAGAATAAAGGAAATTAGGTTACCGATTCCTCCTTTGAAAATCAATAGGTATTGCCATTTTCAGCCACTAATGTAGTCGTTTAATCTAGAAGATTAATTTCCTGCAGCGTCAAAGGAGAGAGAGGCTTCCAGGAGGCAATACAGAGTACCTAAAAGATCAGTTTTTACTCTGAAAAAGCTAGAAAATGGGGTGGAAAGCAGGAAAAAAAAAAATGAGAAGGAGTTACTATCTCGTTAGTTGTTGTTCTGCAGGTTTTTTAAGCCTAATCTAGTATTTCTACCAAATGTGCAGTATTCCTACTTCACTGTAGTCTCGAATCTCATACTAACTCGCTTAGGAAGCTAAACTTCTTTTGTGTTTAAGAAAAGTGTTCAGACATAGTCTGTTGCTCCACAACTGTATCTTTTTTCCACAAGAGAGAAAATAGAATCACATATTTAATGTGCTAGTGTCTAGATAATTTTTTAAGGAGAGTTGAGTAAAAGAACGATAGATAAAAGCTGGATTTTCCCAGCATATAAATGAAAAAAAAAATAATCCTTGTTATTTGTCATTTTTTGGAAAGGAGAACATGACAAGCATGTTTGATGTGGAAGAAAAAGCTTGTTTGTAGATGTTGGAGAAATTATTCAAGGACAGTTCACTCATATAAAAAATGACCCCTCATTACTGCCAAGGTCAGTGAGACCTAGAGCGACCTGCCACAAAATTGTAATTTTGTCTGCTTGTTTGGGCCAGTTTATCCCTTTTCTCCATTTCCTTCTGGTGCTTTGGAGATGACTAACACTCCCCCACTTCCAGTGTACTTGGCGCTTTCCCCAGGACGCATGAAAATCCCTCAGAAGGATAATATAGAACTTATGAGGTCATTTTTTCCCCACTCGTTCTTTGGAAGGAGGTGTGAAGTGATGATATTACACTGCCTATACATCAGGTGACAGATGGCATCTGTGGGGTTTTTTGCTAGTTCTCTCTCCAGGTCTTTTGCTAACTTCCAGTGTCTTAGTACTTTAGCCAATTATGCTTCGTACAATCATAATAACTTGCATCCTGTCATAGGTTTATTTGCTGCCATACTCTTAAGAAAATCTATTCCCCAGCTCACGACTTGCAGATCTTAGGCTTGTACAAAATACTACTGTTGAGAACCTTAGGTATTATACACTCTCTATGGTGAGCATTCTCATGATCGCACTTTTATTGCAGTGCAGTTCTGTTCTTTCCCCTCCCTCTAACTCAGAGGGATTTGAAGCTGCTCCTTGAAAAATTCACAAGTCACATAAAACTACCAGTGACATCAACTGGAGCCAGTTAAGTACGTCAGATGGATTAAAAGCTGATAAGAGAAAGAAAGAGTAGGACTGCTTTTTCATTTGTACATTAATCACACATTCCTCACCACCCACCTTTTTTGAATTCTCGGGTATAGTCAAATGACCTTAATTATATGGCAGTCTTTGTTATCTAGGAAATGAACTACAACTAAGACTTTGTAACAAAGGACAAAGACAACATCAAAACTAGTAATCACAAAGCAAGGACACCCCTCTCAACCACCCCCGCTAAACCCCGAAGACAGAAATGCTGCAATTTTATTTATGTTGTCGACACTAGGAATGAGTAAGTGAAAATTATTGGAATGTGCCACATAATGAAAAGACAAGACCATATTCTTTCTCTCTAAGAACTACGAATGCAAAATTTAAGGTGGTAAACTACAATATATTTTGATTTTCATACAGTATTTTAACATTATTCAGAGCACAAAATTCTCTTTGGTTACAATTCCATTCGCCCAGTTATTTACTCTTCCTAACACTGAGTATCTATCAAGCAAAAAAATGTGGTATGAGAGAAGTGTGTGCATGCATTTAAGTGTGTTGACATCTATCAGGTGCTTTGGCTTCACCCTTAGCATTGACCACTTCAGCTTAACTGTGCATCTTGTGTTGTGGTCGCAGCTCCATGGCCCTCCCCTTCCCTTCCAATCCAAAAGATCCTGTTGCTTTAGTCTCTGTCACTGCGTAGAGGCATACATTTGCACACATATGGACACTTAATGCACACATAATACATATATCCACACACAAACAGCATGCCATCAGTTTACCAGAGTCCACTTGAATGACAGCACAGATTGTGTATGGTTAAAACTGAACTAAGTGGAGTAACACTCCAGGAAAACGAAGTGTTTCACGTGGAAGGGATGGCATGGAACAAGTATAATATTAAGAAATCTTACATCATTTCCTTAATTAGTCTTTTCCCATTGTGCCTATAGCCCTGAAAGTTTACCTACTTGAGCTCAAAAGGGTGGAGTGCTTTGACAGCCACATTAAGTCGCTTTTAACTGAGGTTTTTGGTTTGCTTAACTTTCTTTATCAAATGTTGTGAATGTTACATAGCAAGTTTGGTACAATCATTTTCTCATGGATACTGTATTCAACTAAATCTGGACCAAAGTGCCACTGAGACATTGAGAGAGCTACAAAAATGTAAATCAGTCTTCTCTCCGTAAGAGCATTTATAAACTTTCAGATTTTTGTGGGGACTTAAAAGTGTAGAGATAATCAGGTTCTGGACTGACACTACACAGCTGTGAATTACTGGAAATGCAGTCTTCTTCCTCAACAAAAATGACACAAAAGCTTGTGCAAAAGCTATGGGAAAGGTAAAAGAAGAGGGATCGATATCAGTTGAAATAGAAGGTTCAAAATTAAAACCCAATTAAGTTTTATTAAAAGTGATTTGCTTTTCGGTAGCTAAACAAACACTTTGTATTGCATGACAAATTCACTTTTAAAAAAATATTACTAGTAGCTCTGCCATTCAAAGAAAATTTGAAATATCTTTGCAACACTTTGCAATATCAACTATTTATATGTTTTAAAAATATCACAAAACAAGTCACACATGGAGTCACCCAGGTATTTACATTTACATTCTTTTAAGTCTCTGGAGAGAGACAGAAATGCTTAAGGCTAGCTGCATCTTTTAAAGGAATCAGAAGTAAATCCATGCAAGTTGGTAGAGTTAGATTAGTGTAAAACCAGATTCATATTTCGCATCTATATAAGGCAGATGTGAGAATATAGCAGTGAGCCTCAGATCTTTCCCAGACAGGAAAGCCCAGGTCCAGAGCTAAGGTATGAGTTGGTGTACATGGTAGCAACCGTGTGCTGTCATAGAATCATTTAGGTTGGAAAAGACCATTAAGATCATCAAGTCTAACCATAAACCTAACACTGCCAAGTTCACCAGTAAACCACGTCTCTAAACACTGCTTCTACATATCTTTTAAATACCCTCAGAAATGGTGACTCAACCGCTTCCCTGGGCAGCCTGTTCCAATGCTTGACAACCTTTCTGGATATTAATCCAATCTAAACATCTCCTGGCAGAACTTGAATTTTCCTCTTGTCCCATAGCAGCGCAGACTCACTTTGTACACAGCTGAAATTTCTTTAAAGAACAAAACCTGCTCCAATGGAAATTCATCTTTTCAGACTCATCCTGTGTCATATAAAACCTGCCTTAGACTCAGATCAATTGCAAAATAAAATTTCAGTAGTCACCACAAAGTTTTATAAACTCAGTTTGCACTGCATGTAATGTAGCCCTCCTTGCTGAGCAAATAGCACTTTGGAGCCACCAATTATGTTATGAAATGTCAGATAAAGTTTCCCTAACTAACTTTTTCACATTATATCCTTCTTACTGATATTATATTTATTTATTGTCTTGATTTGGGACTTTTGCTTATCCAGAAATAAATCTGAAAATCTGAGAGGGCCTTGTCAGATAAAGACAGAGGCATAAAAGAACAGCTCCTCCAAAACAGAGGTTTGGAAAAGACATCTGGTTTCTGATAGGCTTTCTGTCTTGATATAACAATGCAATTGGTCTATGCCAAGCCTTTTCCCTGACTCTTCTACCTAACACAAGGGCAAAAACACACAGAGGTGTGCAGACACCTATGGAGGAGAGGACATATAGCAGAGTGGGGAATAATGATCTGATCTCACACATCTTGGATCTCCCATCAAGTAATACCATACCCTCCCCTAAATAAACTCATCGCTGCGTTCCTGCCTTCTGTAACTTTGTTTATCTGCTTCTAAATGGGACTTCCCCTCCTCTCACATCATCTACTCTTGGGGCTTCCTTTTTTGTTCTCCCTCCTGGTCACTTCTCACTGTTTTTTCTAAAAGTCTAAAAAATCACTCTGTTTACCCTCTTGTGTCCTCGGTCCTTCTCCTAGTGAGCCTGTCCCGCTATGGTTTCTTATGCCACTTCCACAGTCCTGCTATGCACAGCTGCTTTTTCTCTTTCTCCTGCTTCTCTGCTGCTGTCCCTCTTGGGATTGGTCTCTCTGCCCTCCGTCCAGCTGTTCCATCAGCTTTCCCCTACACAGCAGACTTGCATAGTTGCCCACCATACATAATCCCAAGGTGGGTTGCATAGGTGTACTTGCAGACATGTAGCCATGCCGGTGATTTTGTAAATTAAATGAATGATTTCACAGAAAATGTGTTCCACAGTTAGCACTTGAGCCAATGGTCCTGGCCTACCATTGCCCCTTTCCTTCGACTCTTCTCGCTCCAAGTTCAAGTGATATTTGGGCATGTTTTTTTTATGAAGTAATCAGCACTCCGTACAAGTGGAGACTGTTAAGAGATAATACTTCTGTTCCTGAATCTCTTCCCAGCTGCTTCTTGCTGTTGTTCCTAGCTTCATAAACTCACTTCTAAATGTCATATCCTTTATTTTAGCCAGACTAAAGTTTTCAAAACAAATCTAGCATATCTGGACTGTTCACTTGCTATATATAGACCAAAATAAAATCCCCAGCTACAGTGTGAGCTAGTGAGAACATATGGAATGCCTCATGGACTTTAGAAAGAAATAACTAGCTGTGGAAAAGTCTAATTAACTCATAGGAAGGCTACTGTAATGTGAAGGAACAATTTCTACCAAGTTCTGCTACAGGATTTGATTCGGTCTTATGGAAAACTATGATGTACGGAACTTTTGAAACTTTTGGAAACTTTTACATATATATACATCACACTCAGATATATAACGCATAAAGAAAAATGTTAAAGGTGCTTGATTTGATCCATGGTTGGGAATTGTTCTTGGGGAGGAGGAAGGAATACCATAATTTTGGTAATACTTCCGTTTAAATCAGCAAATCTAGTCTACTGAAATTCAAACCATAGGAATACTGAGATTGATTGCTTGGAAATCGAATTTTCTGGGTTTTATACTGAGTCAGATCTGACTTGTTTTGTCTCCAAATGAAACAATTGCTTAAAAAATCATTCCTATTGCAACCAAAATGTTCAGTAAATATATATGGTCACATCATTATCATTTAAAATATGCTTTTGGCTGTGGTGCAAGACAATGACTGAAGGATAGGATAGGATAGGATAGGATAGGATAGGATAGGATAGGATAGGATAGGACAGGACAGGACAGGACAGAAGAGAAAAACTTCAGCTCCCAGAAGCTCTAGGATGGGTGGCTACACATACTGGCTCTAATCAAACTCTTGGCAGAAATGATGGAAGTATGGGAGACAGTACAAAAAATAGGAAGAGCTTTGAAGTGCCCTTTGAAGTGCAGATTTTGAATTCCAATACCACTGCCACATATATGGAAATCTTCAGAAAAGCTGCTACAGTTTGGCATAAGGTAAGACAGTAGATGAATAGTGGGAGAAAATATGAGCAATGAGCAACAGAGTAGTCATTGAAAAAAAGTTAGTCAGCTTAAAAGCAAATTAAACAAAGCCAACTACTCCACTGCTCTCAGTTGTAATACATTAATGCACAGCAAACAAATATGAAATGTCTGAGAAGAAACACAATATAAAGAGGATTTGATGAATTAGAAAGGATCAGTGACAAAAATAATTTTATAAATTTCGCCAGCATCCCTAAACACTCTGAGCAGATCCTCAGCTAATTTGCAGAAGCTGAGGTTCTGCTCCCTAATTTTGGATATTGTATATTTCTTAACAATATTTAATCTAAGGTTACTTCCTATTTTGTTGTTAATAATCAGCCACAGCCCCCTGGCTCTGGGCCACTGATAGGTGAAAAGCCAACAGACATTGCAATATGTTTGTCCTGTTTCAGGCTAATGTTTGCAGGCCGCACTTTGCAGGAACGTTATTATGGGAGTTATTAAAAATCTATTTTTGCTGAAAACAATGCAAACGGAAGGAAGTGAGCCTGTCAGGAGACTTATTTCCTATTCAAGCCGACAGGTAGTTGGAGAATAGCCATCTGGAGTTTAAAAATTGTCAGTCAGGCCTCTCGTATTTGTCCCTTCCTGGATTAATGCACTGGCTCTGGATAGCGCAGCAATGTTGTCATGGCACGACAAACAAGAAGCAACTTTCGGGGGGGGGGCAAAGGAATCGAAGGAAGTTAGCCATGAGAAAACTTGTTTGCTCTCGCAGCGCTAATAGCCGAAAGGCAAACACTTGGACATGATCCATTCATCTGGAAACACTTTTGTGTCACGGGAGCACCAAAGTACCGAGTGCGAGAAGCCACGGGACGATGGCTCGGCCGCCGGCACGGCTCCCTCCCTGCAGCCCACATGCTCCCCGGCCCCCACAGCCAGATAGGCCAGCATCCTGGCTCCTATCACTCCTGGCAAAACAGATCCATCCTCCTGCCCATGGTTCCAGGGTGCTAAATACTCATTTCCTGAAGACTGGAAAACTCTCCTTCTTGCAAGGAGTCGCACAGGGCCCCATCCCTCCAGTCAAGAGCATACAACAAAATCACAAGCAATCAGCCTGGAAAGCAAGTGAAAGCTTCATGAGAGAAAAATTGAGCAGCCTCCCCCCACAGTCAACAATCCTTTTTGCACTTTGCTATGTTAACAACATTATTACCCTGCAGTTTTAAGCTTAAAGGGACATAGGACTTGTGAATGAATAGGAAATAAATGAATGAATACCAGTGAATGAATAGGAAATCACCTGCATGACTGGTTTGCTTGGCTGGTTGCAATTCTTGCTCTTGGCTCCAGAAAAATTTGTTTTCACCTTCAGCATCCTTAACCTCTTAGCTTAGCTAAGCGAAACATCACAAGTCAAGGGTCTATCACCAGAGCATGGTTTGTCAAACGCATATGTTGCAAAATACTGTCTGACTGCAAAGAAGTTTTTACATAATAGCAAGGTGTCCCATTTTACAGTCTTACAACACCCCTTCATATGCATTTTATGCCTCAGTAGTTTCTAGGACATACATACCACAAAGGCAGTTTGGCTACTAGAAGCCAGAAAAGAGACAAAAAGTTTAAAATATTTGGAAGTATTTCCATTGGCCATAGTTGAAAACTATGGATGTTGGAAGGAGTGAGAGTTCAGCTTTTAAAATTATGACATTTTGAGGGAAGATTACCAAGCTCTTTTGCTTCACACTGTTGTAAGCAGTCTGTGTGCTTGGGAGGAAATAAATAAATCTATCTTTGAAAACATTGACCAACTCCATGAGGAAGAGTCTGCTTTCTCTCCACCAAACTTTCGGGCCCTATTTCAGCACCCTGCTGAATTGACGCCTTCATGTGCTGAACAACGGCAGCTGGCATTATTGAATATTAATGCGGTAAGGTAATCCCTCGGCGATCCACGACACTTATGTTTTTGGTTTTACTTAAGTTGTAATTTTCAAAGTTGGATAAGCTTGGAGGAAAAAAACCACCTGGCAAACAAACAAACTTTAAAAATTAAAGGAATTTTCCAAGTTTGCTGAATTTGCAAGCCTAGGCATACTCAGCTTAATTACTAGTCAATGAAGGAGAAACAATTACACACCACAAAGTAACATTCAAGGACTCATGAAATGTGGCCCCAATGTGTTTCTAATTTTTTTTTATACAAGGAGGACTCAGCTGCCATGGTGATAGGCAAATAAAATAAATAATTATAACAAATATTCCATGAATTGGAGTTGTGAAATCTGCGAACAACATGTTATTTTCTCCTTCCATCCTCTTTACTCCAGTTTGGAGGAAAGAGCTAGTCAAATATGTCACTTTGAGCCCAAACTTGTCTGCTCCTCTTCTACTTTCTTCATAACTGTTCTGATGTACACTGCCAGCGGGAAAGGACAAGGTGATGCAAGGTGAGAGTCTGATCTCAAAACTACTTTTGGAGAATGCTAAGAGCCAGGATTTTTCACAATCTCACAGAAATATGCATGAGGCTTACAGAGATAGAGTTCCTCACCCCAAAGAACTACCCTAAGATCTACCTAACATGCTACCTAAAAATACTTAGACTTGCATGCAAAGTGTGTATTCCTTGTCTTCTTTATTTAATCACATGAAAATGCATGTCATCAAGTGGACCTCAGGCCAGCCATCTGATCATAAAATCCATTTGCTTCCTTTATTTTCAGTGCAGAGATCCCACACTGAACCTTGCTCTTCATTTCAGTTGCCCTGTTGGAATTTATACCCAGGTTATTTCAAAATCTATTAATTGTTTTTCTTCTTATAAAACTTGTTCTTCACCCTAGTTAAATACTCATATTCATTGTTTGAATGGCATGTTTTATACTTGGCCTTGAATTCTTGGCAAGCCATATACTCAAAATCTACTAAAAATATTATATCATTGTGGAGATAGTAAATTCCCTTGAGCTTTTTCTGTAAAGACAGATAAGTCCCATAATCATTTGCCTCAATTACACCTGCTATGCTATTTGCACTTTGATTTTGAAAGGTGAATTTATTCTTTTTAATCATTATTAAGAACACGTGTATTTCTTGCCAAGGCAGTCTTATAAAAACATTGGAGGCATATGAGAAAAATTCCTCTGAGGCCTCAGAAACATTGAACTGTCCTGAGAATGTGAAGTGAGGAGAGATTGATGCATGGACTACCTGTCCAGGAATTCAGTAGTACTGGATCGAATTTTCCATGGTTTCTCTCTCTCCCTTTATTTTACTGATATCACACATCACTCGCGTGAATGCATTCGTGCACATATACAAATGTACACACACACAGACAAAGTGCTTCCACATAGCAATGAAGATAATGTTAGACAAGATCTGCCTGCAGTTTAGCTAAAGAGGGAAAAAATAATTTCCACACCTTCAAGTATATTTTTGAGAGTGTAATTTCTGTTTTAGCAATATGGCTATGGCTATTTGCAACTTAAATATTACATATGGTCATTGTCACCTCCAAAGCAAACTAGGTGAAAGGAATGAGTAGTAACCACTGGAATTATAATTGTCACTAAAGCATAGAGCCAAGACAGGCAATTCCAAAGAGATTCTTTAATTTTTTTTATTTTTTTAAAATAGAAATAATTCCATCTGTGTATCCGTTATCTCCTGGAAAACGTGCTGAATATTTTTTCCAGTGATGTGAATGAAGATGTTACATATAGAGCATTTCAAAGTGAAGTTAGCTGCTGTTCCAAAAGTACGTCTTCTATTTCTGAAATTCAGACATGCGACTGTAGCCATTTTTGGCTATTGGTACAAAATCAAGAACTTGAATACTTCTTCTCCCTCTGGCAACAGGAATTATTAAGGCCAGAAGACAGACAGTTGTGAGCCTCTGGTCTGACCCCCTGCATAACACCAGTCTTTGAATTTCACCCTGTAATTCTTGCAAACCCATAACTCTAAGCTGACTTCAATCATAGTTGTAAAAAGATGTCCAGTTTAATTTTAAAGTGTTCAAGGGATGGAGAATCCATCAAATCCCCATGGTAATTTGTTCCAATGGATAATTACTCTCACTTTTAAAAATATGTCCCTTATTTCCTCCCTGTATTAATATAGCTTCAGCTTCCAGCCACTAAATCTCTATTTTTTGCCTTCATCTTTCAGAACTAAAAAGCATTGATCTATGCAGGTAGTAACAGACAGTGATTAAGTCTTTATTCAAAAAGAACAAAAACTGGAACATCATTCTTTCTTTAGTCTCAAAGGCTCTCCCTTCACTGTTACACTGGAAAGAAGGAGTAAATAGTGAGTAGAATTCGTCTAAAGCAAAAGTGATTAGACCCTTCTCTCAATCTGTTTTACTTATATAGGCAGAAACAAGGTATCTAATCCATAAGTATCTACTTTTAAAATATCAATTTTATTATGTCCTACTTTGCACCTTACTTTCATATGTCCCACTGTTTTGTGAAAAAGATTTGGTGTAGATTGGATGGTTAGTCTTGGCTCTAAATTTTCTGCATCTAAGTCAGACTTTAACGGGATTTTTAGGCTAACGGTAAATTACATTGATTTGCTCACTTCAAAATGAGAGAAACCACCTCACTAGACACCATAGCTTCTCTAGGTAACTTTTACTTGAAGCCAGAATGAATCCTAGGGGACAATTCCAGCAGTGCCTCATACCCTGTATCACCCAGTTCACTGGGGTTGCACAGGATGTGCATCAATACAAAAGCTGGCCTAGAGGCACTGAACTTACAGCGTGCAAGAAAGCAGAAGGGACTGTGCCTTCAGCAAATTAGATTTTTTGCCTGACTAAACATTTATAGTAAAATGAAAGAATGGCATTCCATTTTTTAGCTTAAATTCTCTTTGCAACCATCATGGTAAAAACACATGTTTTATAGTCTACAGTCTTTTTTGGCACAGCTGAAACAGTGCACAGCTTACTGATTTATTGTCTTGATGATCTTTTCTTTTGCCTTAGCAGTTCAAGGTGTCTCTTGTGGCATTGCTCTTGTCAACCTGATACCTGAGTAGAATTCATTCCTCTTTAGCCACTACCAAAAGTTAATGATATCAATGATAATTTAATGGTTAGTAATATATACATAAGCTACACAGACAAGATCAGGTGACATTCACATGAAATGTTAGCCTCAAAACTAGGTCCCTAAATCCCTATGTAATTAGAGCTATCAATATGTTTAATGCATTTGTGTCCACCATCTCCCATATAAAAACTTTTACTCTTCAGTTTGATCCTTTGCATGCATATCTGCAGATCCTGTCTGGTAAAGACCAAGCTCAGATAGAATAGAAATTCTGAGGTGTTTGGCTTAGCAGAATCCAGTGGACTTTTTCTGATTGTTTATTTTTTTTTAATTTAAAGAGCATATACACTGCCCAAACGTAAAATATTTTTTTTTCTCACTGGTGTTTTGGATAGCCTAAATTTATTGCAGATTAATTTATTTTTATTCCTAGTTAAGTTTGCCTTTGTTACCAGCGCCAGCTTTGCCAGTTAATACACAAAAACATCACAGCCTTGCAGTCTGTGGATCAAGAACAAATCCTTGTGCTTCTTTTTGTCATTAAGTTCATCTACAAACAAAACGCAACCGGTAAACCACAAAGAGACTCAAGAAATGTTCAGTTCCAAAATCATTAATTTGTTTCCATTCCCTTTGCAGCATTTGCTTATGAAGGCAATTTCCCAAAATGTTGCATGATCTTCTCTCTGGGAAACCAAACATCTAGACACATGTACACTGGATCCAAACAGGAAAGGATTCACTCGTTGGCACAGTTTGTTTGTTTTTACCATATCTAAGACCGCTGGCATTCCTCTCTGCAGTGCAAACTGATGTCCCAGTGCATTTTCAGTATCCCAGCTATTCTGGCAAGACAGGAAAATGAACCACCTGTTTTTCAGAGAGAAAGGCGAGGACTCTGCCTAATATCACTTCCCTACAGACAATCAAGTCCGTGCCAATTTATTAGAGGGGCAAGAGGGAAACCTGTGCTCCTGCCTTGAGCCCTCACATGCCAAGCTGCAGCCTGCAGTTTTTACAGCTCCATCCTGAACCTCTGACAAGGAGGGTTTACAACAGAAATCTTGCCAGACCCTCAGCTATAGTGACGCCACTATAATATTTATAAGTAGGTTATACTCTTTCCAAACATATGCGCTTATTACTTATGTCTCTGCTCCTGCCTCTCTTCTGGGGGACTTCTCTGTATAAACAAAAGAGATTCTCTTGCTTATACTTACAAAATCTAATTGCTCTGTGTCTCTAGCTATTATGCAAAAGCCCAAACAGCCAAGAGATTCTTCCAGTGCATTTACACAGCAGCGAGTCTCTACAAAAAAACATAAACTTCCTTTTCCACTTTGCTCTTCTTTGCTTTCATAAATCTGCCTATTTCACTCATGTTTGGATAAGATTCTACTTTTTTAAAAAAAAAGTAAAAATAAAAAATGCAAGTCTGAGGTGGATAGGCCATCAGTTATGCATCCCAGCCTTACAAGAGCTGACAATTCTGTCCCTTTAAGTAAACAGAGGAACAGAAAAGATACATAAACAAAAAGACCACTTGCAGGGCTGACAGCTTGTCTGCTCCAGCAATAGCAGGTTCCCAGGGAAAGTGATTGCCTAATAGTAATAGGCAGTGACAGGGATTTCCTAGTTTTTCCATGAACATCTCAAAGTGGTTTGGTCCTGGGCACAGATATGCCCATTTCTGCTGATGAGTTAGACAGATGTGGCCTGCAGGTGTGAAACTGCTCGAAAGTAACTAACCCAAGGCAACACAGATACCCCTGCACAAGGTTTTAGCTGGATTCAAAGTCAGCAGAGCTTTTAATGAACAGACAGGGATCTTGTTAGTTGCTTTTGGGTTGGGTTTGCTTCAAGGGTTCAGGTTTGGAAATCAAAGTCAAACTGAGAACAGCTACATGTGAATGTAAAGCAAAATAAGACAGGATTCAAATATAAAATAGTAGAAATTTACTGAAGTCATCTTTCTTGTGAGCTTTTGGCCATGTTTCAAACAGTATTTCTGACTCTTAAACAGTAAGAAATATATAGCTTGATTCTGGTCGGCAGTGTCAGGTAAGATTTCCACTTCAGCTTCCTTTTTACCTTGGCTAAGAAATATTTCAGATGGGTTGTTGCATCTATTTGAATGCTTATGTAATTCAGAAATTAAACTACATGGAACTATGGCATGCATATCGCCTGTAAAAATGAGGTGTTTGGAGGGAAAATACTTTTAAGTGAGAAAGTAATACCTAGAGCACAATATATACATGAATTGTATAATTCACATAAATAACTCCTGCACAGAATTTTGTAGAAAACAGCTTCTCTGCCCTATCTGATCCTGATGCGGTCTTTCTTATCAGGAGACAGATCAGGAGAAAAGTGTACTGGTCAGCATTTCTCTTGTATGGTTCTTCAGCAGTCATAAACAGGTCATAAAAAAAAAGCGAAAGAACTTTTCAAAGAAGCTACTATCACATAACAAAAGCTCTTTCCTGTTGCACTTTATACTTTCTGATCTTTCCTTTTCTCAAATAAAGGATTTTAGTTTTACAAGTAAGCTCTTCTGTCTACACTTAAATGACATATGCATCTGCAGAAAGAGAGGGAAATAGTAGACTCAAGCTATCTTTAAATTAGATGATGAGTTGTCTGCATGATTGTTCTGATCAACAGTTAGAAAATGATGGGATGTTGGATGAATATCTGTTTCTAATCCTGATAGTTCTGAGAATGTGAAAATGCAGTTACCTATGGGGAGAAAAAACAAACAAACAAACAAACAAACATTTTGGAGCAAGTATAACTCATATATGAGGAGAAATTGTATTAAGATTGTTCTGTAAATATACATGAGATGTGATACATCTCTCAACATATTTGCATTAAATTCTGGGGATTGACCTAAGTGGAATCTCTCCCAAAAAACCTCAGTACTCAGTCACTAAAGCTGAAACTTGTCATAGTCCTGAATTTTATTACTTGAAAATTTTTCTTACTTCTTCTGAAACTGAGGAACTCAAAGAGAAACACTGCACTGAAATGATAGGGCATAAAGTCTAATAAATTGTTTTATTTTCCCTTTATTTTTGGCGTAGATTGTGGCAGAGCACTTTAGCCTTGGATGAACTGTATCCTGACAGCTGAAATCAGGAAGTCAGGAATTTCAGAGACTATTAAGAAAAAGAAGACCGAGGGGAAAAAAAACCATACAAATATGTTTGATGACAAGGAACAAATTTCATTAAGAAGAAACCCACATGAGGAAAACCAGATTTTAGTTTGCTGTTTTAATGGACAAAGTCAGCAATATAAAGCAACCAGGTCATCCATCTATTCCTGCAGGAAAACCACTGGAGCCTTCAATATCATAGTGTCAGCTGCTTTTCTATAGCCTGACCTCATGAGCTAAGAAGCATGAACTCTGCTAAAAAAGATTCCTTTGGGTTCAGTAAGACTGCCTTCTGTTTTTAAGTTTTCCTTAAGTGTGTGTGGGTATTGTGACACCTGCAGTCTGATAGAGCTGTTATTGCTTTAACTATGCAAACTAATTTAGGCACCCTGGGTTTTTTTTAGTCCTGCTTAAGTAGCTGATTTTAGCCTTTGAAAACAGGAAGCAAGTGCTATAATTTTAAAGACATAATCTGGCAATCAACCTATTAAGAACAAGAAATCAAGGGTAGGTTTTTGAGAGTGTTTTTGGTGTTTGGTTTTTTTAATCAGAAGCTTAAAATTGGACACAACTCAGACACAACTTTCCTTAACTAACCCCTGACTCTGCTTAGAGCAGTAAGGAAATGGAGGAGGAGCATGACCTAAATGGACTGAACCAGAAAATAATAAAAGAAAAACAATGCTATACTCTGGAGAAAAGAGTGTCATGATGAAAAATCAGTTTATTCTCAGTTAGAATAAATTTTGAAAGAAAGAAAACACAAGAAGATAATTTTCAAAGGAACTGCTCTTATAAAACATTGATTTGTGTATCACGGGGATAACTTTTAAAAGGAAGCAATAATTTAAACACTATTCCCTTTCCCAGAACCTCTACTGCAAATCTGTAACAGAAGAACCAAGTGCAGGGGTATTTAGAAAAACAGTTATGTTCACCTAAAAGTGATTTGGTTAGGTTTTGGTTTTCTTCCTTTTGTTAATTTCTTTTGATTAACTGCTAAAGATATGCTTCAGTCATAAGCAGATTTAAGTTGTCAAACTAAGTCAAACTTAGTAAATGTGTGACCAGGAAGGGGGAATGCTGAATTTATGGAAGACTCACTTTGCCTTCCCAGTGCCCAGAATGTAATCAAAAGCTCCGATTCTACAGTCCACAAGTCAAATCTTGATCTCAGATACACCTGTAATTGAAAGATCAGTGGGAACTGCAGGTGCACAGCTAATGAGTAACTGTGGTCCTAGGAGTTAGAAGATGAAGCAAAGTTCCAGCAAATCTTACTCCTGAGAAAGTGAACCCAATTTTTTTGAGAAACAGGATGACAAATATATGCAGCCAGCTTTGTAAATCCATGTCTTGGCTTGTCAACAATTTGGGTCTGCCTTTAATGCTTATTTGCTGAAGATGATGGACAGAAGCTGCCTCTAAACTCCTGCCTTTGTTCTGGCACGACTCACCTGAGCTGGTGTACTTTCATACATACTGACTCCTCAGTATTTTTTGACATGCATTTCCTCCCAGACCACTTGAAAATAGAATAAATCCTAAGACACTGAGTGTTTCCCCTCCCCGTCCTCCTGGATGTTTACAAGCATTCTTTGCTGTCAAAACAATATTCATACAAACCGGTGACTGTGCTGGGGTATTTCAGACTAAGCATGTGACTAGATATATAGAGAAACACTCAGAAAACAACTTTCTTAAACAAATAAACAGTTCAGCTCTTGAACTTTATGCTCACAGTAATCTCTGTCATCATTAATCACACTCAATGTTTGACTTAACAGCCTAACTTGGAGGGGGGGCAGCAGGAGACTAGGGTAGAAAAAAGTCATAATCCTCCGCTCAAATCAGCAAATAACCATTTTCTTAAGATGTGGAACATATTATGAGTCTGATCCAGCTGCTGGAGCAGTGCTATGAGCACTGATCTTGCACGGAGACAGATCTGGTGTCTTCGGCATGAGTGTTACCATAAGAACATGGAGGACATTTCACAGGTAGTTGCTAAAAGCCCCAAAGTCCCTTACGAGAAGGCTCCACAGACTAGCACAGTGTCTGTGGCCTTATATCAGCCGTTCAGAGTCTGTTTCTGTTTAACAAATAGTAAAAACACAATCCAACTCCTACGAAAGACAGTTTTTGCATTAAAAAATTTCTTAGCAAATAGGAACACTTCAGAAGCCTTGAAGAGAAGTTGGATAAAGACTTCACAAACTACTCGTTCAAAATGAGTCTCTCACCTATAGTCACAAATCCAGTTGGAGAAGCTGAGGTAGTGTCTGTTGTCAACATAGATTATTCTGATTATTCTCCTATGACACCAGAATATGCTTGATTTATATACAAGATACTGGAGCAATCCACATTATTTTCTTTGGGAAGGATGAAGAAGAGAACATGGCTGCTGGAGAGGTTTAGTAGGAAAAGAAATGTGAGCAAAGAAAACTGATTACTGCTGCTAGCAAAGCTCACTTCCCCCTCTCCCCCCTACCATTGTCAAATAGTGCTGTTCAGCTGATGAAAACCAGCTGGGCCCTCAGACACTTGATAAAGCAATAAGGTCCACATGCTGAGGGCTAACATGAAGCAAAGGTGCTAATTACTGGCTTGTAGGTAAAAAAGAATAAGCCTTCACCTTCACACTATCACTTCTAAACCTTCATTTTCCCAGGAACAGGAAAGCTATGATTTAAAAAACCTGCCCCACTCATTGTTCTTATATGAGGAAAAATTTGAATTTTAAGGCGGATTATGACTCTGAGTGACAGAAAAATCTATGCAACCAGGTTTGGACATTGAAATTATTTAAGAATCAAACGGCTTCTAGATAGAGAGGTTAGATGATGGGCAGTGTGGGACCAGCCATGTCCCTCATTATAGCCTCAGTCTGAACTCTTCTGAAAATCTCTAGTCTCCTGTAAACAAAACTGCCAGAGTCCCACAGCCTCAGCACGTGGGCCTGATTCCCAGCTGCTCTAAGTCAGCCATGGATCCCGGCATGAGACCATGGACTCCACTAACTTACTGTTGTTGATGGAGCTTGTTCTTCTGCTGATATGCAAGGAACAACTTGTTTGCTTGCTTTCACAAAAAACACATGCTTACTGAGGAAGCTACAGAAGCCAGGAAGGTTATAGGCCTTCCCTCTCCATCCTTATTATTACATCCATGATGACACCATAACACAATTAAACCTTGAGTCAAATGATGTGCTGTTGGCTCCTACTCACGCTGTCTTCCTCACCCTGACTTCTTTTCACACTGTCTCATTTCCTTTATTCGACTGCCTTCTCTTGCCTTCCTTGAATTTTTGTTTCAGGACAGATTTTCACCTTCCTTCATAATTTATTTTTCCTTCTCAGGAGTCCCTACACCACGTGAACCTAGGTGTGGCTGCAGCAGGGACGTAGGTGAAGGCATGGGAAAAGCTGGATGCGGACACCGATGTCTCCAGGGCAGTGCTCTGAGGAAAAGTAAGATTGCCTGTGGCCGCTTATCATAGAATCATAGAATCATAGAATGTCATAGGCTGGAAGGGACCTTAGAGATCATCTAGTCCAACCTCCCTGTCATGGGCAGGGACGCCTCTCAACTAGATCAGGCTACTCAAGGCTCCGTCCAACTTGGCCTTGAACACCTCCAGGGAGGGGGCAGCCACAACATCTCTGGGCAATTTATTCCAAAGTCTTGCCACCCTCGTACTGAAGAATTTCTTCCTAAGGTCCAGTCCAAATCTATTTTCCTTCAACTTAAACCCATTTCAGTGTCGTGCTCCTGCTTCTGTCACACTTTCATTCAGCAGCTCTACATGACAAAGAAGGTGGCAGAGAAAACATATTCATAGGATGTGCCTGTCTAAAATCAGCAGAGCAGCTCTCCCCTTGTCAACTTGTACCCAGCTTCCTGTTTTGATGCACGATTCCCTGACTGCTCTTTAATCCCAGTTTGGCTCTAAGAGATTACAAAATACATTTTTGGCAATGGCTTTCTGAGATTCCTAGCAAAAAAAAACTTTTTGAGGAAGATGCCAAATTCTAATAAAGCTCTTTGGGAGAAATGTTTTCTAACTATAGCTGCTATCACCGCTTATTGCATTTAAGCACTGAAGTAAGCTGTTATGAAATAAATTGATACATGCTCTTTTGCAAATGATTTATTAATACTGCTGTCACTAAAAATACTACCACCATGTGGAACAGTGTGACCCCTGGTCAAAATCAGACTTCAGACTCATGTTGAAAAAGGTCTTGAATTTGATTCAGAGAATTGTGCCCTTTCAGAACTGAAACTACAGTAACAGGAGACTTGGAAGTAACGAGTGAGTCTAATGCACTCAGATGCTAGACCATGTAAGACTGTAAGATGCATAAATCTCTTAAAATACCTCACAAATTAACTAATTAAATCCTGGAACTATGGACAGATATTCTTAGAAAGATGTCTCTGAGGTGAGACAAAAGAAAACCAGGAGAGGACAATGACAGTGTCCGTCTTTAAAAAAAGAAGAGGAAAAGGGCAATTTTTACACTACAGCTCAAGGTTGCCAGAGAAATGCTAGAACAAATAATCAACAAACCATCTGTAAATACCTAGAAAATAAACACTGTGATAAGCATGAGCCAGTTTACATTTGCCAGAACAAATTGTGCAAAACCAAAGTAATTCCTGCAACCACATAACAGAACTGTGGATAAAAAAGTCATAGTTGTTATGTAGCTCATCTTAAGGAATGTACCAGACAGTATGACACGATGTGCTCCAGGGAAATTTATGGAAGCATGGACTAGGTCAAAGGAAAATCCAATTATCTTTTCAGGAGGGACCAATCAATGGATAAGGGGTCTTTCCTACATCAAGCATTACTCGGTATTTTCACTAATGGATCCAGGAAAAAAAAGGGAAAAAAAAGAAATAAAAATTATTTATCAAATATCAAAAACAACTTATCAAATTTGAAGATAGCACCAAGTAAGACAAACTCTTAGTGCACTAGAGAATGGAAAAGATAGCATAAGCATCCCACATTGGTGCTGACAGTTAGAAAGCCATAGGACGCTGCCCACAGGAGAGGACTATTTATCATCTCTGTGCAGGCAAAAATTGCTGCATGAACAACAAATAGAGAATGGGTGCCTCAAATGTATTCAGGCAGAAAAGAACTAGAGGTTAGGTAGTGGTTCAGAAGGTAAATGATGCTGTTGTACAAATGACACAGAGGAGTAGACTGCAAAAGAAGTTGCACAGTGTGCAAGAGACAAGATTCTCCCTCTTCACCTTTCAGAGCTTGTGGGACATCAGCTACCGAATCTGAGGAAAAATATTGAGCATTGAAGACTCCAGGAGAACTACAGATTAAAAGTCTAGAAAATAGGCCTTAGAGAAACAATTGAAAGATTAGAGGTTGCTTGGTTCCTGAAAGAAAAGGATAGTAATTGTCTTAAAATATACAACAGAAAGCTGTAAAGAGAAAGAACATTTTCTCTATGCCCTTGGCATGTAGGGCTAGACTAATGGAAAGATTTAGGATAGGCATTAGCAAAAGCTTCCCAGTAGTATGAACGGTGAATCTCTGGACTAATCATGAGGAAACTCTTCACCATGAAATATTTTTTAAAAGTGATCAAACATGTAAGTCATGATATGAATATGGTTGATACTATCTTACCTTGTCCAACATTTTGAAGTCCACTTTGTTCTTCTGATCCTATGAAACCACAGTCCACAGAAAACTGGTTGGCTCTGAGGTCACAGTCTCTAGACCACCATGAAACAGTGCATCTCTGTAGCACAGGTCCCAAATAAAAGTTTAATAGTGAGAACAGAGAGTGGTCCACAAAAAAAAATAAAAAAATAAAAAAATTGAGGTTTGGCAGTGCTTGTTTAGCTGAAAAAACCTGGAGTTACTGGCACAGGCCCTACCCTGAATTCTGAACTCATTTTGCATCGCACCTTTATTCAGCCCGAATCTCACTGAAATACAGCAAAAAAAAAAAATTTCCCCACCCTTTTTCCCCTTTTAAAATCATGGAAACCAGGAAATTCTCCCATTTTTGCCAGCAGTAGCAATACAATTTTTATTTATTTTTTTTCACACAACTAAGGTGGAGTAACTTTAACTGCCCAAGATGTATAATTATCACCCTGAAATGCACTGCCTGTAACATATTATTGCTGTCATGAAATGGAATTTATACATAGTAAGGAAACAGCCCCACAGATTTACTGGACATTATCGGCAGGGCTACGACATCAAGAGCAGCCAACCCAACAGCTCCAAGCGAGCTCAGCACTTACAGACCGTTTTGTGCTTCTAAATACTTATTACCAATAAAATAAATGTTATGTCTGTGTATTTTTAGGTAGTCCATTTGATTTGTCAGACAGTCTTTTTGTACACTGAAGAGGTTTGTGTGGCTCTGTGAGGCTAACTTGGAACACATTTTCTCACACACCTTTGGTTCTGCATTTCTGGAGCTGCTTCACAGCAGCACTGCTGAGGCAGAAGGTCACTGGCCGAATAAAACCACTGCAAACAATCATTTCTGCTGCTGGAGAATGAATCATCACACCCTTTTTGGCACATGTGGGTATCAGGCCGCAGCTGGACTCAAAGAAGAGGAAAGAACTCCTGGATACTCCTGCTGCAGCCCCAACCACAGTAAGCCCCAACAGGCAGGCAGTGCTTGCAGGTGTCCCTGTAACACCTACCCTGGTCCGAGGGAGACGCTCTGAGCAATATCTCAGAAAGGCTCCAGCTCACCAGCACCAGACAGACCTTACCACACATTAGGACCTGGCTAAGTTTTAGAGTCGTGACACACTCTGACAGGTTCAAATCCAGAGGTTCAAATGCACCTGCTTACAATTAGTTACAAGAAATTCCACATAAAATCCTTCATTGCTTGGATCAGGGTACCTAGTTCATATAGTCATGTTTTAACCCTTTCAGTATCCTAGTTCTCTTAAAGGTTAGTTACAGAGGTTTCCTTTAACTTTCCTTGACCTTTTCCTCATCAAGGCTTCCCTTTTAAGAGTTCAATTTAAGGACCCGATATTGAGGACAAAAGACAAGACCCCATTAACAGCAGTGCCAGAGACTGAATTGGGCTGTCTGAGGACAACTGAAGTAAACATAACTCACTGAACATTCTCTGTAATTCCAAGCAGAAATGGATTAACTCCTGATATGGAGTTAATACTCTTCCAAAACATACAATAGCATTTCCTTTTACTACTAATTATGACAATAAAACAACTGTGTTTGGACAGGAAATGAAGAAACACCAGAAATCACCTGGTCACCCAATGCACATGCATTATTGAGCTATAAACTTCCATTTTTGGATACCACTACCGCGTTCTGCTGCTACACTGACATTTTTAATGCCTCACAATATGAACTTTAAGAGGGACAGATTGCCTGGTTTATACACTATTGTGGGAAATAAAAAAAAAAAAACTGGAACAAAATAATGAACTATCAAACGAGCATGCTCTAATTGTAGCTAATAAATAGTCACAAAATCCTGTTAACTCCAAATGCCTGGGGCAAAAATGTATTTATTTCAGGAAAATAAGAAGTAAATTAATTTGGGATAGGATGCACCTGGAGGAAGTTTAGATCTAACTGTTGGCCCAAACCAAATGTGAAGGATGTCTGGATCCAGTTCCATATTCATATTCCATTTTGCTTCTATCTGTACAACATGATGGGATAGGAAAACCAAACACCAGATCCAAGAATACTGAATATTTCAAGGATTAATATAAACTCATTTTCTTCTTCAATGAAACATATAACATCCTGGTAGTCAATATGGCACAAACTGGATGCAAAAATAAGCATATGAAATTGAACTCTCTTTTTCCATGTTCTATTTCTTTTGCCAACACTAACTTCACATCCCTAACTGCAATATTCTCTGAAATAAAAGAAGAATAATGCTCACCAACATCCCAGCCCTACAGCAGCAAGAGACACAGAGATGAGTACCAACCTCTCAGAAAACCTTCCACCCTGATGAAAGGTAAGGAAAACTGTTAACGCAATGCTGGTCTCTCGTTCTTTTTACTGTTTATTTAGAACTTCAGTTAAACTGAAAAAAATACCTGATATTTAAACTGACGGAAGTTTAGAATTCCAGATATTGACAATGAAATCAACTCTTTCTTATAAAACTATGGTATTGATCTCAAACTATATTGCAACAACATTTTTTTTCTCTTTTTTTCTTTTTTCTTTTTTCTTTTTCCTTTTTCCTTTTTTCTTTTTTCTTTTTTTCTTTTTACTTTTTTCTTTTTTTTTTCTTCTTTCTTTTTTCTTTTTTCTTTTTTATTAATTATTAAGGTCAAAATAATGTGGTATGTTTATCCTCTCCTACTTTAGCTGGCAACCTTCCTGCTTCCTTTCTCCAACTGGAGGGGAAGGTGAGAGGCTGCTTTGTATTGTCTGGCAGGGGACGTTTGTCTCATGGGAGGGAAAATGCCTTCCTACAAACTACAAAAAAAAGTCTTAGTAGACAGGATATACAGCACACTCCATGAAAGACTCATTTTGATGTAATTAAGTAAGACTCGTGAGGCACATCACTTTATGTGTTACTAAGTTTTCTCTGGCATACTCCAGAATCTGAGCCCATCTGGGGCCAGAGAGCAAGGAAAAGACTGAGGACTGCAGACTTCCGAGTGCAAAACCACCTGGTAGGTTTTAGATGCTCAAACCAAATTGTCTCATATAGAGGCACAGACTGTTTTAGGCCATGAAGATCTCAGTGGCATCAGTGTTAGAGTAGCTATTTGAAACACGTAAGTATTGAGATAGATCTACAAGGGAACACATAAGAAGGACTGGAAAGGACACAAAGGTCTCTTACAATCCTAGACAGCTAGTAACAGGGTTAACGCAGAAAACTTCTCTGACACTTTAGAAAACTTTCAATCTAGAAAAAAACCTAAGAATAACTATTGTAATATACCAGCGGAAGGGAACAGGAAAATTACTGTCCACAGTTTAAATCAATCTATCTTATGAAAGCAATACAACCAAACTATTTTTTCTAGTCCGTGGAAGCCAGATGCGCTCAAGAGTGTGTGTTTGCTTATGCACACAATTCTCATTAGTCAGTGTGAGTTGTGCAGCTTCACAAAAATGGCACAGACTTCTGACTTGAAGCACTTTAGCCATGAAAAATACAAAGAACTTATCTTGTCACTAGTCTCTTGAGGTGCCTCTGTCTCCCATTCAGTAGTTCAGGTAAAGCAATTTAGTACAAATGAACAGAAAAGCTGTGTGAGGTTTTATTAAAGACTTCAGTGTAGAGCAGGCTTCAGCAAGATGTTTGCTACTCCAGAAAAGATTTATTCCAACAAAGCCAACCTGGGTCTTCAATATAAACCAAATCCCCCTATATTTAGTTAAGCTTAGGGATTTAATATCACATTCATGTGAATCTAATAGCTGAAAGGATGGAATCTATATTTCTCTCTCTATAATTTTTGTTGACTTGACATAGTACCACTCCCTCCTAACATATTCTTATATCCCCAAAGCTTGAAATCCTAGTGAGAGCTGTAACAGCATCTCGGTCCAACAGCTTTCTGATTGTTCTCTCTTCATATAACGATTTCCCTGATTTCTGTCCTTCCTTGACAGCTCTTTCTCATTACAGAGCTTTCCCTGCCTCATTACTCAATATCCTATCCTATATTGTCCTTGAACACAGAGACCTCAACCTCCCCTATTTCAAGTCTCAGTAGGAGCCCATGACTCATTTTTATACGCCCTCCTCAGGAACACCAATTTTCCCAGGTGCATTTCACAAGGGAGAAAGCAAATGGTTGCTTAGGCAAAAATATCTTTCAGGTGAATGCGCATCAAGGCAACAGATGAGCAGCATGGAGGAACCAGATTTACCTTTTCCATTGTTTACTTATTCCCCAATCGAATTCCCTTCATAGGCTGTATCACCAATTCCTCCAATTCCTTTTTTTTTTTTTCACTGTTGGCCTCTGCCTTCCTATATCCTCTTCCCTCTTCATTTTAACATGCTTAGAAGCAAATCACCTCAGAGAAAATCCTAGGGGAAAATCCTTATGCAGCTATGAAGTACATAAAGAGGAGCTTGTTTGCTTAGCTTATTTATGAGTAGAAACTTTGCCAAGCTATAGAGCAGGAGTGTCACTACTTGATTACGGACAGCTGCTTCACTCAGTTACAAAAGTCAGTTTTGCTGAATGTTTGAATTTTGGCTGGTTTTTCCTAACTATTCTGTATATGCTTGTGAAAAGCTCCAAAGCAACAGCTTAACAAATGGTATTTGCCATCCTTCTTTTCCTATGGGAGTCAGTATCATGTTATCATTACAGGTGTTTTCCTTATAGGAGCCCTGGCACACAAAGTAGGGATCAGTGGCTCTGCAACGTCATTTTTCTTCTTTTAATCGTGCTGTGGTGTCAAGATTTTTCTACCTTCCCTGCTAGCTGCCTTCTCACATGTCTCTTTCACTGGTAATGAAAGTCTTTCCATTCAATTCCTAATGCATCATAGAGGGGTTTATTTTCAAAGGCTCCTAATTTCCTGTCACCTGTTGTGGTAGATCTTCCTAGAAATCACTGTGGTCAGAGCAGCACGCTCAGATTTTGTTCCCCTATCAGATTAGAAAAGAGTGATGCAGCTCCAACATGAGCAAAAGTACTTCAGCAGTTTCTTATCTAGTGTCATAGAATCATTAGGTGTCATTGAATAAGCTCATTCCTCCATACTAAATTCTTACCAAATTTGAACTTACGTTGATAGACAAGGATTTCTACTACAAACTGAGAAAACTTTGATCTCCATCATTCCATTTGAAATTAGTAGAAACATTAAGAATTTCTCCAGGCCTCAGAGATGGCTTCTGAAAGGCACAAGACTCCGAAGAAATGTAAAAGAGTAGGAAATGAAAAAGGAAAGGAGAGGGGCAGGCCCTCTATAAGAGCATCTGGAGAAAGAGAAACCCTTCAACCAGATTCAGAGCGGCTGTGCTGGCTGCTTCCAGTCCTCTCCTTCGAGTCCATGACAGTGCTGGACTCATCGATGCTCTGTGACTTGTGAGCTGACGGCACGAGTGATGGCTCAGAGGCAGCAGCCGAGGCTGGACGGTGACCTCCGGGGGGGGGCCCTGCCCGAGCCACAGGACCTTCAGTGGCTGCGGGAGCGCGGTGCAGATGTACACGGCAAAAGGAGATGGAGGAAATGTATTTTGCGGGAGATGTGCTTCCGCACAGAGACCATGGCTCTGTCAAAACATAGGTCAGATACGGGACTTTTCTGCAGCAAGTTTATAGAGCACATTAGAAAGGAGGTTGCTGCTATTCCTTATATATCACAGACTGGGAAAATGGGGCACAGGTGGTCGAAATGACTAAGATCACCCAGGAAACATCTGGCAAGGCCAGAAATTGAAGCCAGTTCCAGCCTGGTGCCTAGGTATGGCTTTGATACAAGATTACCCATTCTGGCCTGTCATGTATAAGAACAGACATATTTCAAGCAACATTTTCTGAGAAGTTTCTTTTTTTTCTATTATTATTCCTCCTAATATAATCCTGCCATTAAAGCACAAGTGAATTCACAGGCATAAAACTCCACTTAAATAACATTATATTGACAGAACCTGACACAAAGCCTGGAAATTCAGAGTTATGGTTGGCATTCCCTGCTAAAAAAAAAGTCACTGTGCCTTTTATTTTCCACATGAGCATTAGTGTCAGCCTCAAGTGTGGATTTCCTGACTTTTTTAGCCTGTGTCACAACCTTCACTTTATTTAAACATGGATTTTTTCCTGCAAATATCTGCTGAATAGGTCACCAGAATTATAGCATCCTTTTGCTGCTTCTAAAGTAAGATCTGGCAAATAAACCAAGAAACAATACAAATATTGATCCAAAGGCCTAACCAAATCCAGTCCTAAATTTTCTACCTTTATGAAGAAAAACAATATAATGGGCTGTGGGTTTCCTTAAAAAGCAAAAAAAAAAAAAGAGGTTTTTGTCTGTTTCTGTCTGGAAGGAGAAACTAGAAAACAAGCAAAAGGTCTTCTCACATTGCCTTGCTCTGCTTTTGCAAAAGCACGTGTTGCAGACAGTTCAATCATGGTCGTATATCTGAACAAATGCTGTTTATCAGATAAACCCCCTGGAAGAGCTGCCAGGGCTTCCATCAGTGCACTGATTTTTCAGCCATGACGAACCAGCCCAGCTATCACAGTTCCCGGCGAACACGAAAGGGAGATGTAGAATCAATATGAGCTGTGGAGTAACCGGTACAGGGAAGGAACATATATATTTCATGATCAACATGCCGTGCCCTCCCTGCTCCTTGGAAGGCATGTGTCCAAGTATGTGGCATCATGTGTGCTTGGCACGTGCCCAGGTAAGAGGCTGGGTGCAGAAGCAGTTCAACGTGAGCGGACCTGTCTTTCAAGATCAGGACTCAAGTGCGTGGTCATGCCCGCGTGCATGCACGCTGTCATGCGCATCTGGTGGAGACAGGTTGAAGGGTGGCAAGGACAACACCAGCAAAGAGAGTACTGCCTCAGGAGCCAAACTGGTCCTGCAGCTCCATCTCTGAGCGGCCTGGGAAAGAAGGTGATGGGCAGTCAAGCCACAGATCATGAGTGTGACAGACAGAAGTCATCCTATGATGACTACTCCTATGACATACCACCAATATATCTGTAGTGCCTTCTTTTTAAATTTCCCTCATGACAAATCCCCTAATTGGATATTTGGTTTATATTCTACCAATTAGAAGTGCACATGTGCTGGGACCGCTCACCTGCATCTGTACAGGACTAAAGACATCAACAGGGATTTGCTGCTTATAGCTTCATTGAGCCCTGGCCCAAATCTGGCCCACAACCCAGGAGACTCAGGGATTGTCTTCTCCTTCAGCAGACTCTGACTCAGTAGACAACATTTTCTCGCTGTACCAGCCAATGGTCTGGTCTAGAGAACTGGAGGGGATGAAGGAAGAGCTCAGAGCAGCATTCATGTCCCCTCCTCTGCTGTTGGCCCCCCTGGGGTGGGCAGGATCCCTCTTTCCCTTCGCCACAACACTCTCCTGCCCCAGTGCAGCCTTCTATGGCATGCATGAGATTTATGACTGTTGCAAGGGGTGGAGCTGCAATCCTAAAACTTCAATCTGTCCTTCCAGGGTTGGATCATCCAGGTCTAAGTCACCTTCCACTAAAGCTGTGGTGTAAATGCAGGGGATCGCCATTCTCTTCAAATTATGCCGAGTTTTGCATTAACTCTTTAATGTATGAGTACTTAAGCATGTGAGATTTCCCAAGGAATTACACATGACTAGTCCTATGCAAACATAAGTATGGGCAGAGTTTGAGGTCTTGTACTATCTTCAGCAAGAACATGTACAAGCTGCACTTGCATAGATTGCATTTGCACAGATCAACACAAGCAATTAACAATTCTGAATGGCAATTCTTTACTGTGTTTGCTCAGAGTTTGTTATTACTAGCAGACACCAGGGCTGATTTGCCTCTGTATTAAGGCCATGTCTAAATTAAACTTCTCATTGCTCTGCAATTGTAAATTGCAATTTTTAGGTGTTATTTCAGTTTATCAGAATTTTTCTTGTTGCTTAATTCCCAGTTTCTCAAAATTATTGCTCTAGAAAGCAGCTCAGTGGCAGAGAACTGGGAAGATTATATATTTATTTGCCTCAGACATACCCTGGTATTTTGAAACAAAATACTAGATAAAGGCTATTTCTATCACTTATGCAATATCTAAAGTCTGTATGAGAAACTACGGGAAAGGGTCCAGTTCATATAATCCTCTTTAAGATAGAAAATAAGACAAGTCCTCATCGCATATTTTAGAAAGAAGATCACTATATACTGTGGCTTGTTTAAGGCTTGGTAGTGAAGCTGCCATGTTGAGATCAAAGTAGGATTCAAAAACATAAGCTTCTTCTTTTAAGAAGAATCTGTAAATTCTGCAGTGTTGGCTGGCTATACATAAACAGCCAACCTCATGAAACTGAATCATTAGTTTTTAGACAATGCTACGTTCTTATGAGCTTTTCTGTGACAACTCGTTAGTATAGCAGAAAGCTAAACTAACACATCCTTAGGCCTAATCACTGAAAGGTCTATTCGCAGTTTAGATTCGCATCCTGCCTTACACAAAGAGAAAATAAAAATATAAAAAATAAAAGATGGTGTAAAGCCAAAAGAAAAAAATCACATCCCAGACTAAGGACAGCATAGACTTGGACTTATGCATGTCTACGACACATCCCAGTATGACTGTCTATAGCTCTATTAACATGATCCAGAAGGCAAAGAGGCCAAACACTTTGCATCTCAGTTGTTTCTGTGCAACAGAGGCGGGCAAGGCTGCTAGGACTAGAGCTGTCCCTGGGGTCTGCAGCCACACTTACTTCCCCAGCGCCAGAAATGTGCAGCTTTTTTAGAAGCAATTACAAAAGGGTAAGATTGCAATACCGTCATTTTCCAGGATTGCTTTAGCAGTATGAATATATGCAAAGAATCAAGCAGCACACTGAGGCCTCCAAGAGAGAGCATGCAGAGGAACAAAACGTCCAAGCCCATCTTATTTCCCCACTGGGGCTGCACACAGCTCCGTGCCAGCACTTCCCGCGTTGCACAGCGGCAGCTCCTACTTAGAGCAGGGAGGCTGTGATAGGAGCAAGACCCCTCACCTTGAAACACTGCCTTAAAAAGCCATAGTTGGGTTCAGCCATCTGTAAGGGCTGGGAAGCTGCCGGCTGGGGAGCAGATAACAGTCGAATCCAAACCACCAGTGGGGACGGGGTGGGGTGGGAGTGAAGCCCAGTGGTGTATGCCCAGCCCCAGCTCTCAGTCCTCAACTCTCCTCCCACATCAGGAGACCCATTGGTACCCAGAAAGGGAGGCTCCAGACCTCCAGGTTTGGCTCTCAGTTGGGAAAAGAAAAAGTGGCAGAAGGTTTTTAATCTGCAGGACAGTCTTTTCTTCAATACATAATGCTGTGAAATCCAGTTTCATGCTTTTGCGATTAGTAACCCACACACAGGGCTTGTTCCTAAAATTGCATCGGAAAGACTTAAGGACACGATGCATAAACATGCGTGTTAGAACATAGAGGTTGTTCCCAGAAAGGTAAAAAAAAAAACCCAGCTCTTTTTTTTCTCAAATCCAGGAACTTTGACATCACATGTATGCATAAGAGATTAAGCGAAATGCCAAAAGTAACAGTTTCAATTGGATTTCATTACTCTGTGATGAGGTTGTCCTCTGTTATTTTTGGTATAGCTCTTAATGAGCTAAGCAACCATGCTAGTCTAATAAGCATTTGCTTTAAAGTCTTTCTTTAATTTAGAAAAATTAGTTTTAAAAAAAAAATCACAATTCCTTCTAAAGGAGTGACATAAAAGACTGAGTTACAGGGCAGAACTTTCCTTTTGTGTTCATGTTCATGCGTATAAGAGGGTTTGCTGGTGACCTCCTTAGCATTTCCTTTTTTCCTTTTCTTTTCTTCCTCTGGATTTCCGTGAAGTATGAACTGTTCTTTAATGGTCTGGAACTAGAAGTTTCAGGGGGTGGAGGTGAAGAAAACGGGAGAGAGGAAAAATAATTTCACACTTAATACCTGATAGGATGGGTCATTCTTGCAGAACGGAATATGATTTTTTTTTAATTTCTTCAGTGAGTAAAATACATTTGTCCCATGTTCCTTACACCTCATTCAGACATGAATGAGTGCTTTCTTCACGTACACTGGAGAAAGACGTCTTCACTTTGGAAAAGACTAAGTTAGACAAATAAGAAGGAGATTCTCCAAGCATGAAATTGCTTAACAAAAATGGCATATTTCATAACAGAAATGAAAAATTAAAAAGACCTCTCCATGTCTCTGCATTCTTTGTCTAAATGAGTGCCACATGTCAGGGCTCTCATGGAGAAAGGCGGATTTTTCTTTCTGAATCTCACATATGGTACACAGTCTAAATCAGATGGAGATAAAAATGCAACCAAACTATGCACAGTTTCATTATGTGGACTCCTAGGATATTAATGTTGCCTATCAGGAAAAAAAAAAAAAGGTTTCTTTTTAAAGCAGAAAATACTCTACAGCAACTAGGCCCTCTCTTCCCCAGTGAGATTATTAGTGGTGAGGTAGATCATAATCCCATTAAAATACAATTTAATTTCCACTTCAGATGCTTTTCCGCATGCTGCAAGTGATAGACATCATGAGACTTGAAAATTCACTAAGAATTTGTTTTCAGTACCTCAGAAAACTTGCAGTTCTCAAGGTCATAGAAGACCTTTTGATGTATCAATGCAATGATGCAACTGGAGGCTTTGAGTGCAGGACAAGTGTAAAAGATGGCAGGATTAAGTCCCCAGTCTTTCTGCCTAGAGTCCTAAAAATTCTTCATGGGCCTAAATCCCTTGTTTAGAAACACAAAAAGTAAGAAAATGGAGAAAATATTCTTTTTTTTAATCAGCATTTGGGAAGAAAGAATACGTAACTAAGAGCATATTACCATAAAGTCCTCTCAGATAATGACAATAACATATTTTTCTGAAATAAAATTCATTTTAATATTTCTTCAGAGCTAACCATACCAAAAAATCCAACCATGATTACCTCTTGTTTAATAAATTATTTTTTCTACTTACTCTGCCTTTCAGTCTTCCAGGAATAGCCTGGCACATGCTCGGGTGTCTGTTATAAATGGAGATTAATAAAGCTTATATTTTAAAGGAGTTTAATAAAGTCCAGAACAAATTAAACCAGAAGTAGCACAACAAAAAGCCTATTAATATTGCTACACCAGGGACCTCTTAAAGGCGCATAGCTTTGGTGTATTCCAAGTTTCGTTTTGCACAGTACCATGAACAGGATGCGGGTTCAGAAGTTTTCACAATGCGTCTGGTTCTCAGTAAGTCATTCACTTTTGGGTTAATATTCACTGAAACTGTCAAATGATTATCATTCTAAATTTGATTTCTAGCATGTTAATCCCTTACTAGATGTGTATTTCAGGGCACACAATGACACATACTGGGTTTTTTTGATTGATCTTTACAGAGTCAGTTAGTAAATTTACTCTAACAATAATCCTCACAGTTAGGAAGTGTTTCTGCCCCAGTGCAGTACTTATACCCTCTTGGACCACCCAAAATAATTCCTTTTACCATGAAAATGTAGTATTACTTTCACATTAGCCATTTTTTACTTTGGAAGTCAAAGAATAGAGTAGAATGTAGAATACATCCCTGCAATGAGCAAAAGGAGAAAAGAAGGAGTAATTCAGCCATGTTCATTTTAATTATCTATAATATTTAGGGCACTTCACTGAATTTGAGATGAAGAACAATTACATGAATCAAAATGCTGAGCTAGTAAGCTGCTTAGTTTGCGTTTTCAAAAATCTGAATAAATTTATTAAAATTTAATTAAAGTTTTAAATAGCAAAAGAGAAAAAATAACTTCTGAATATGAGTAATCATTCACAAATGGGAACAATCATGTAAACGAAGCAGAAGCAAAGTATGTCCTTATCATATTAGTAATTTAGTAACTCGTCAAAAAAGTATTCCATGCTTAACCAGAGCATTTAGATATCCGGGGCTAAATCCACAAATGGGCATAGGTTTAGTGACTCTTCCTTTGCCATTGCTAACTTTTGGGACCAATGTTAAATCCACTGTATTGATAAGTCTGAGTTAGCTGCTTTACGTCCTTTACACCCTGAGCAGGAAAATGGGCAGTATTGAGCAAGGCTTGCAGGGCAGCAGCAGGGACACCCACGGCGACAGCACAGGTTAAGGGAAGGAGGGAGCAGCTCTGCTGTCCTGCCTCTCTCCTCAACCTAAAAGCACTGAGTTAGACACCTGTGGGAAAATGATCTTTAGATTCTTGCACAAGGCACCTGGGGTTTCTGCCTGTGTGTGCACAACAGGCTTATGGTTTCTCTTGAATCACAGCTGGAACTAGCATCAACACAGCCCATCTTACAGACAAGAACCTGAACAGCAGGCCCTCTTCCTGGGTGCTGAGATACATCCTGACTTGGAGCATGATGTTCCTCACTCCTCTTGGGACACTGGACACTCCAGCATACAAAATACACAAGGGCTGGTGAAGAAGAAAAAGCAAGATTTATTACATTACTTGTAATCTTGCTGGGAGAAGAAAGACATGGATGGTGGCCAGGCAAGCTTATGTAACACAAATTTATATCCTATTAGGTTTGCACACACAGAAGAATACATACCTATCTTTTATTAAACTTCACCTCTCCCCTTGAAGACTCTTCTCTACTCTCCATTGAACTCTTGAGAGTTTTCAGCCCTCTGATACATCATGCTTTTAGTGACCCTCCCTCAACCTGTCTGAACTTAACTCTTTCTCTCATCATTGTTGCTGTTTGAATAAGATGGACAAGTCACTCACTCCCCTTCTTTGTTCCTCTCACATAGTCTCTTTGCCTGAAGGGGGGCATCCAGCTCATTCACTCCCCAGCCCAGCTCCGCACAAGACCGTAGCATGAAACCACGGGCCAACCATGAGCCATTAGAAAGCACACAGTGTATATCGAATTCCTTTACTTGTTAGGGTCAAACTTTTATCCAAATACCACGTTCAGCGAGAACACCATTCCTAGAAATCATTCTTCACGTGAAACCAAAGACCCTGTTCTGCCACGTTTTCTTCTTTTAACAAAGAAAATTACAGCATGATAGGAAATAGGCTGGAAGAGATGTCAAAAGGTTATTTGAAGACATATCAAAAGAAACCCAAAACTCTTCTAGACACAAGCTGGAATCAATTTCATCTGAGGTAATCCTCTGTGTTCAACCTATTCTTAAACATCTCCAGTACAGCAATTCTGCAGCCTTCCTCAATATTATACTTAAGACCTCAGTTATCTTTACAACTGGGATGTTACTCTGAATGCATTACTTAAATCACTCAGAGTACAGTTTACACTTTTCCCCATCCTGATATGTGTTTATGTGTTTAAATACTGTTATTGTACTTCTCAGCCTAATTTTCCAGATAAACAAACTCAGTTTTTCCATTCTTCCCCAAATCTCATATTTCCTAGTCTAGTCTGGATCCTTCTCAACAGTTTTATGTCTTTCTTGGCATATTATACCCAAAATGGCCACAACTCTCCAGCTGAGGCCTCGAGAGAGGAAAGACAGAGAGGAAGAATTATCACAAATAGGCCCACCAAAACAAATTTGACTCAATTTATAGTGAAGTGTGGGTCTTGGTGAGTGAGGCTGGCATAATCACAGTAAGATTTTCAAGAGCTCTTAGTATTTGCTCGACTCCACTCTTTTACAACAATGGTAGAAATTCTGTACTTTTTGAAAAGTAGGGCCTTCAAATGTATTTTAGCAGCATTTTGTGGAATCAAACTGTCATTTGCAATGAATATCCCTGAGTAAGGGACAGCAAAAGGCTGAAGTCAGCTCTTATATTTGATACTACTAATCATTGAATGCACTCCTATAATTTTTAGTTGAAGGATGAATTTCAGTCTTGATGCTGAGAAAGACTATATACACCACCTAAGCTATATTTCTGCGTAGCATGAAGTGGGGTCCTCTGCAATGAAATTACTTTCTGTAATGTAGAAAACCAGATGACTTTATAAAGGTGGAAGGGAAGGCAGAAGAAATTTGGGGGTTCCCAGAAGCTATAAAAAAATTTTACTTTGAATATCATTTTAGCCAAAAATAGTTCGCATAGGAAAAAAACATTCTCTTTGTCTAAGACTTTCCAAAATGGAATAAAACCTTCAAATGAGCTAAAAGTTTTTATACCATGTTATTCTACAAGGTTTTAAATTATAGGTTCCTGATTCTTCCATCCCTAAACAGTAGCCAAATACAATAACGTAAGGAATATAATGCCAGTTTAGCAGGTTTGGAACTAATGTTGTTGTGTTTCTTAATACAGAGCACTTTCACATGCATCCTTCTGTGTGACTTTCAAGAATAGTGATGTGGCAATGTATACTTGGCAAGGTATCCTCCATGACAACGGTTAATTAGTAAATAAATGATCCTAGGCCCATTTCCACTGAGTAGAATAGCACAGTATGCAGGTTTAAGCTCCAAGCTGACTAATTCTAATAGTTATAAATGAAATGTTGCTTTGCTTTGATATATCCCTTAATTTCTTCTCTTGACAAGCAATGAATCCAGGATCCAGATATAGTTCTGGTCTACAGCATAGCGACCCTAAACTGTAGCAAGAGCTAGTGAAGCTTGTTGAGATGGTAAAACAATTTATACATTCCCAAATGATTTTAAAGAACAAAGTAAAGCTGTTTATTCACAGATCTTCATAAGGAGCCAGGACTGTCCCATGCCCCAGCCTGTAGTAAACCTACACAGAGAAAACTCCTGCACATCCTGATCCTGACAACAAGCACTATAGGAGCTCACACAGGGATTCACCACATCATACAGTCATATCTAGAAGGAATTTATGCTTTCCTCTTTGACTTTGCCCTGAGGCAGAGTAGGAGCATTCAAATGGCAAGTTCCAAATGGGAGGCAATCTAGGAAGTCACTACTTTGCAGAAACAGCCACGGGAGATCCCTTAATGCAACAGTATGAGAGGGTTCGTCAGGCACAATTCACTGGACATTTGCTATGATGGTGAATATACACTGTCATCTCAGCAAGTGGGCATAACCTGAAGAAGAAAGTCTCACCTGTCAGTCTGGGATCAGAAGTCTCCACTGAACATCGTGCTGTTCTAAAAGCCCTCCGCATGGCCTGGGCGAGCCATCAACACTCACCTGGCCCTGCAGAACCTGTCTGTCCCTCTCTTTCCATCTCCCACCATTCTCTTCAGGGGCATTATCTTTGGGACTATGCTTTCACACGACCATTTCAGCTACCATGCTGACATAAGCCTTCTATTTTAATAACTTAAACAGAAAAATCCCCCGCCTTTTCGAAATTGTTAAGCACACTATCTAGGTCAATGGAGTTTCATCACAGGTTCTAGGTTAGGATTTTCACATGCTGAGGGAATTCATACATCTCTTTCTTGTCTTAGTTCTCTGGTCTCTAATAAGGGAGAAATTTATGCTTCAGCCTTAGGATACTTCCTTTAAAGTCAACAGCAAGGTAGACATGCCTTAAAAATCATACTTAGTTTGTGTGTTCACTGAACCAGTCGGTTTGTCAGATCCACATGTTGAATGCTGCTACTGTCTTCTAAATAATAGAACTTAATAACAAGGGGATGAAAATATCTGCTGCTGTACATCAGCAAAGCATCAAGGAACTCAATGAAGATTCATACCCACTGTGAATCTGATTCAAGACACAGCATTTTCTACATGTGCAAGTCTGGAGAATAGCTGAAGAATAAGATCCCCTACAGCCATAAACAGAACTTCTATTGATGCCAGTGAGAAGGCCTGCGATAAGTGTAAATATTTCCACACGTGCTGGCATATTCTGTGTTTGTAAAAGAAAATGTTTATTTAATTTAAAGTAAATGCATGTAGTGGGTCACATCGTCAACCTGACTACACTGGCTTCTCTGCCAGAACCAGGTCATTTTCTGATGCTGAATGACTGCACAACTTTTTGGATGCTTCACAGAGAAGAGTGAAGGTATTTTAATATTTATAATATATAAATATAATTTTGCCTTTCATATATCCTGTACCAGTCATTGGCAGGGAATATTAGAAAGGATAAAAGGAAGGCAGTAGCATAGACACTTCCACAGTCTGCTTAACATGAAATAGAAACTCATGATCATATAGTCACATTCTTCTGCTTGTCTGAAAAGGATATTTTTAGGATAGGGGACAAATTTAAATATCCAATAGATATTTTCCATAAAAGAAGATGGATGTAGTAAACCTTGTTGTCAGAAAGCCACTTGGACAATCTTCTGACTCTTGACAACTCTTACTTTCCTCAAATGTCTGAAAATTCCACCTTTTGCTACATTTTCTTCTGTTGAACTTTCTAGTAACAGTGCCTTATTATGGTAAGGTCTGTCAGTGCAAGTGCTTTTTATTTTTTGAAGTAGGCTTTGTCATTTTTAGGATGCAATTTTATTGAAAAGGTTTATTTCCTAAGCTACAGTTTGCAAAATATGCTTGAAAAAACCAAACATCCACACACACACCCCACCCCCCCAAAAAAAACCTGTCTGCAGCATAGTTCCAAGCAATGGTGCACTTTGACTTGTACCTTCACCCATTCTTAGTCTCCATGGTCAGAAAACATGCAAAGGATGCAAATATACTATTTTAAGATTAGAAAAGGTGTCTTCAAGTCTTGGCTCTTCCCTAATCCTGGCCACAACTTTTTGAAATGTAAATTCCTGCTTCAAGACCAGCAGCCATTTGCCTAGAGTGTATCTTTAAAAAAATAGTTATGATCTTAATTGTGTCAATCAAATCAACAGTCTACTGCGAGAGAACACAAAAATGTCATTCATCCCTTAAACCAGATATCCACAGTTAAAATGCAGGTCTTATTTCTACTCAATATGTGTTTGACTTTAACTTGAAGCCATGGGATGTTGATAAAACTTTCTCCGCATGACTGATGATCACTGTTGATAATTCCCGTTGCTTATGTAGGTATTTCAGAGAATCATCAAGTGATCCTCTAACCTTAGTTTTGGAAATAAATTCATCCCTGCACCTCCTTTTTGTAAGACTGCTTCTGTAATGATGTTTTCATCTGCAAACATCCAGTTTATCTTCAGCCTTCTTGAGTTGTCAATACTATTAGAACTGGACATAGTATTGCTGTAGCAGTGCTTCTCCACCAAACACAGAGGTAAGGACACCTTTCAGTTCCCAGTTATATACCACCATTCACGCTCTTTATTTTATCTCCTGTAGCCAAACATTAAAATGAGAACCCATGACCAAAAAAACCCACCAACTTTTACAATTTTTTTTTCTTCCCAAGATAGACCATTCAGCCTCAGCACTTTTCTGCAAGAGTGACATGTTTCTTGATGTATGACCTTAAGTATAGTAGCACTAAAAAATATGACCTATCTTTATAATTCATCATTCCATCTTTTTTAGGCACCAACAGTTATTATCAGCACCAAATTCACAGAGCTCTTTGCAAGCCATTGATAAAATTGTTAATGTTAATGAACTTCCATGGGAACATTGTGACATAGCGATGATTTCACATTTCCATTTATATTTGAGCCCTATGCCTTCATGAATTCTTTATCTATTTCACATACAATACATTAGTTTTGAATCAGTCTATCTTGTTAATAATCTCCATGCCATGTGATATCTCTATTTCATTAACATTTATTCATTCCACTAAGCTTCATTCAGGGCTGAAGAAAGAAAGTTATAGACAGACTGAATTACATTTACTAGCAACAAATAGTTTCACAAAGACCCTTAGGCTGACATCTGCTTTCCATCCCAGCAAACCCTTAACCTGCTGTGCTGGATACCAAGTTCAAGTTTCAGGTCAACTTTTGGACTTAGACTCTGGCTTTCAGGCTGCAGTCACTTGCTTTGACCAAGGAAGAAATGCCTCTACCACTCAATGTTAATTGTACTAGTTTATTAATTTTCAACCATATTATCAAATATTATCATATTAACCAATTTTTCAAACTTCCAGTAAGTGGCTGGTAAGGCTGAAGAAGCCTAATGGAATTTAATACATAGAGTCATAGAATGTTTGGGGTTGGAAGGGACCTCTAGAGATCATCTGGTCCAACCCCCCTGCCAGAGCGGGATCCCTTAGGGCAGCCACACAGGAACGAATCCAGGTGGGTTTTGAAAGTCTCCAGAAAAGGAGACTCCACAACCTCCCTGGGCAGCCTGTTCCAGTGCTCTGTCACCCTCACAGTAAAGAGGTTTCTCCTCATGTTGAGGTGCAACTTGCTGTGCTCTAACTTAAACCCATTATGTCTTGTTCTATTGCTCGGCACCACTGAGAAGAGATTGTCTCCTCCCTCTTGACACCTAGACTCCTCGGGTTCAGGGCTCTACACTTGTCCTTATTGAACTTCATGAGATTACAAATGCCATAAAATAACTGCACCAAATCTAAATTTTTTTATAGTATTGCTGGCAATGGTGACTCATTTGTAAATAAGAGAAAAGATGGAGAAGGCTCAAAATGGAGATTGTAGCCTTGAGTTGGATTTATATCCAGACTCTATTGAGAGTGTTCACACTATATTTTGTATTACTCTGTGCTGAGTTTTGCCCAGTTTATCAATGTAGTGCCATAGCAATTTATTCTTCAGACAGTGCCACTTCATGGAATAACACATGGGTAGTAAATCAACTGGGTCCAGTGAGCCATGTGATGAGAGAAAATTGGGCAAATGTAGTTTGCCTGCTTTATATTTGGGCAATAGAGAATCACATAATGCATCCTGGAAATCCATACCAGTAAAATTACTCACTTTTCTATGTATCACAGTATCATTCATCCAAGCTGTGTAAAGAGTTAAACTGAAATCAAGGAGGAAACCCATTCAATGGCAGCTTCTGCATTGCATCTTCACAGCATGGCTGTTTTCCCAGTAGGTGTTGCTGCACTATATGAGGAAGATTCAGTCAGCAATGCAACAGCAGCATAGGGCCAAACCATTAGAAGGTGAGACGTTGCATTCCTCAGCATCACAGCAGGAGGAGCAACGTGTCCTACATAGTTGACCACTGTCCTTGTTACATGAGCATACTGATAATCAGCTCAAGTTCAGCCACCATACTTTAAGGAAAGGGCCCAGCACAAAGGAGTCTCGGGCCTGAAAGAGTTCAGTTTTCCCTCTCCCCTTCAAACTGCATGTTGAGCAGATCAGCCAGACACTGGGAGCTGACATTGTGCGCACATTTATTCAATCTCCTCCATATCTTTACTTCCCAAGTCTCTCCACCCTACCCCTGAGAAATGTCTTTGTTAACAGGATTTATTACGAGATTCAGGGGCCAAAGCCACTCAGCAATTTGGTCATCTTGCTGATGCACTCAAGCTCTCAACACCACGAAAAGAAATACACAAAAAAAGATGATTTCAAAGTCTGTACCCTCTCTGAAACAAACAAAATGCAGAGGGGAAAGTCTAGTAGAAAAGAAAACAGCAAAAGCAAGATGAGGAACAGAGTAAGTAATGGAGCATTGACCTTCCTTCAGATGAGTTACAGACCTTTGGAAAGGGGAGAGAGGTGTAGTCATCAGACATCCCAGAAGAGTCAAGCTCCACACCCAGAGCTGGAAGTGTCTGTCACCTATCATGCATGAATGCAGCTATCAGTAAAGATTAGTAAGCAATAAGGAGGAGAATTTTGTGTGATTTTTAAATTTAAGCATGCAGAGTTCATGACCAAATGAATGTTTTATGGGGAGATCGACTTTAACAGCATGGTATATTAAGGTTTACCCCCAATTCCTCTGTCACAATGTGCACTAAAAATCATGTTCTGTGCATGTAGTAGGATTATAACTCGCAATGCTCAATTTCACCCTTTATATATAATTATATGTTTTGTTTCCTGGAGAATGTGCTAAATTCAGGACAGTCAAAGTATACAGAGTGCCCGAGTAAATTCTCAGGGCAGTGGAGTTCAAAAAGTGGCAAGAATTTAGTCTGCCAGGTTCTTGACAGAGCTCACAAAGAGGCCAGTTGTGTTACCAGCTTCAGCCTGCCTCCACCATCTCTCTGATCACGGTTCTCCTGCAGAGCAGACCTGATGGAGGGGAACATGTTCCTGAGATCTAGCTTCTCCAGTTTACACATCTGCAGTAACAGCATACTTGTGCAACCACAATTAACATCCACATGGGTTTACTGAGATGGTATTTGAACATACAAAAGAGCAGCTTGTGGGAAGGAGGTCGAGAATTGATCCCGCTGTGACCTAATTCTGAAATTACCCCAAACAGAATAACAGTCTATGATCCAAGGTCCTGATGTAATGACTAAATTATGGTTAAACCACCAAACTTCTCCTTTGCAGGTACAAATGACTGGCCTCGCAGTGTACTGCTAGCAGATTAGCATTCATGAATTTCACATGCACAGTTAAGAGCGCTGAAACGTGCTGGCCTCTCTCCATCTCTTGAAAAATGGTTACTGAGCACCTGAACCTTACTTAGAGCATTAAGGCATGAGGGAAGAAAGAAAACTGTGGATAAAACTAGGTGAGGCTCTAGTGTTGCAGTTGGAAATTAATTCACATTTTCACTGTTCAGGGAGAGTTGACAGCACCCTGTAAACACACACCTATTCAAGAGAAAGACATCCTTCAGAACGGAAAAATAGATGCATTAACATGTCCTCATCACATCTGCCTGTGAGACATGCCCAGGCTCTCTGAAAATTGCCTGTATCCAGTCACCATATCCCCATGGCTGATTTTGGCACTGACCGGTAAGAAGGGAGGAGATGCGAAGAGCCCTTACTCCCAGCTTTTCACACAGCTGCTGTCCCAGCACACTGTGACTGCAGAGATGGAGTTGCCACAGGCACTCAGAAGGGACAAGGCACCCCTCGAGATGAGGCTGGCACCAGGTGGTCAAGCCCTGCAGACACACTGGCTGCAGACATCCCAGGAAGTTCCTGCAGGACAGTAGCTCCATCGTTAACAAAACACCCGCTCTCTTGTCCCCATCAACACCTTCCTGCGCTGCCCCTTCCTTGATCTCACTAGTCATGGTGAAACGTCCCCTGCAAGCTGTGACAGCTGCAAAGAGTCAGGGAGAGCTGAAACGGATGCGGCAAAGTTTTTCTGGGCAGCACAAAGGGTGCTAGCACTGAGCAGGAGGCTGCCAGGGTACAAAAAAAAATTTAAAAAAATTTAAAAAGGAGGTTTAGGCTCCTTTTATCACCAGACCCATGGGAACTGCCCTACGCTCTTGCCCCCTTCCTCCTCCAACATTTTGGCAGCCCCCTTTTTGCTGTCAGGCACAAGCAAACCCTCCATTAGTCAGAGGAAAAACATTCAGAAGTACTTGCTATGGATTTATTCAGTATAGCTTGTAACCATATTTTGAAATGCGAGATCAATGGCACCATATAAATACCATTATTTTTTATACGGAACAGATCCATTTTCACACTTGGCATGCAATTAAACCCCAGAGTCATGAAGAAGCACAATTTCTAAGGGCCAGCACATTTCATGCAGGGAGAGCACTGTATAGCTACCCCCCAATTATATGCAATACAGACCACAGCAAGGCACATACAGCATGTGATAGTTTGATTAAAGTGAACACCATAGCCAATAAACCAAATGCCTAAAACCGTAAATATTACCTAAGCTAAACATATGATAAAAAGAAATGCAGAAAGCAGATCTGACAAGTCCTTGAACAACGTTTCAGCTTCTCATGGCTTGAAATCATTTTCTCATGTTGGGACTGTTATTTGCTCTAAAATGATTCTTATGTGAGGGCAAATTCACTGTAACCTTTCCCACACGCCTACTCTACAGCATGTACGTGACTTAAAGAGGAACTTCCACACTCTGGAAAGCTCACCAGCACACTGGCATTAACTGCAAATTTCCTTCACCTTCCTCATGCAGAATTCTCTTCCCTAGTCTCCTCAGATGTGCTAATTACCCACGCTAGCTGTGTCCAAACCCAAGTTGCTTTCACTTGTAGGCCCATTTTTATTCCTCAGCTGAGCTTTCACAGACAACTGCAGAACAGGGGGTGCATTTCACACATGAGGGTGCATTTACACAGTGAGACAGACCCTTGCTTCTCTAATCTTACTCCACTAAGCGAGGCATGAGCCAGTTGCAGCCCAGGGTTCAGCGAAGCAGGCTCACATCTCTTATGCCTGACATATGGCCTGAGCAGAAGCAGAAGGGATTTCTGAAGGTCCCTTCCCACAAGGGGCACTTGAGCTGCATGCTCCCTTGGCATGCTGAAGTCTGCTCGGCTGGGAGCACCCAGCATCTTGCACCAGAGCTCACAAGGGATCAGCTGTGCTGTATTTTCACCCATTCCTATATACTCTGGGACAACTTCCCACCACAGGGTGCAGAGATGATGTACCAGCTCTGCAACCCATAATACTATTTTCTTTCACTTTTGCATAAAGCGCGTAAGGGGATGGGGAGATGCTCTGTTTGCTCTCACACTTCAAGATGAGACAATCTGGCAGTGTGGTCTGGATGCTCCAGGGCTTATGGAAATTTTCTGAAATCTCTTTCTTCTACTCTGAATTTATTCTTCCCAACACAATCACAGTCTTTCTATCCCTTCTTCATCCCCCTCTCCGCACCTAAAGCAGCTCCTTCCCTCTGGCTTCCAAGAGCTCCCCTTTCCAAGATATATTTTATCAGGGGAGTCTCAGTTTTGGCATGTTTTCTACTGGGCTCAGCTGGCTGATGTCTTCCCATCCCATGCATTCCTCAGGTCAAAGGTATACCCCAAAATGTACTCACTCCCTCTAACCCAAGGGAAGCATTGGAAATTGTCAGATTTGAGGACAGCAGCTGGATCAGCAAAGACAGCCAAGACTGTAGAGTCCATATGATTAATTTCAGGGAGGTACTTACTGAAATCATGTTAGCTTTAAAAAAAAAAAATTAAAAAAAAAGCAGGGAGAGAGTTCAAAATTTAGACTGAGGTTCATGGTAGTTGCTATTTTTATTGAAGTAGTTTGCCCATCCCTGGTGGACTTGTGCTATCACAATCTTTTCTATGCTGGCAACAGCCCGCAATGTCAGAAGTACAGAAGTATGATTTCACTGCAGCACTAAGCCAGGGGAGAATCTGCATCATGAAGGAGCAAGCTCTGAACAGAACAGAGTTTAAGAACTCACAAATACAGTTCTGGTGAAGTAATTTCTTTTTCCTGAAATGCTCCTTCTCCCAACTTCCAGTTCATTTCCAGTATGACATCCCAGGGCCACCTCTTTTGTGCCTTCAGGTTCCAGCACTGGAAAGAGGGAGTTGAGGATGAATCATCCTGGGGACAGCAAAACAGGTAGCAGAAAGGGAATAGCTTTTACTCTCAGTTTTCAGACAACTTCACTGTAGTCTTTTCACTTTAATGAGCAAAAGAGTGTCATAAAATGCAATCATCTGTATATCTGAAAAAGAACCTCACCTATGTGAAGTCCTTTATGACCTGAGAAATAAATAACAAACCTTCTGCAAACTAATGCGTGTTTAAGGAGCACAAAAGCAGTACAAGACAATAGAAAACTTGCAGAAGACACATCTCCTGCAATCAGCTTTCCGTGCAGGAGGATCTCCCAAGGTAGCAGAAGTGAACTAGAAAGACCTAGGTATTGCTAGAAATAGGGATTTTATTTCAGCATTCAAGAAATTGGTTTGCACTAAAAGAAACAAAACTCCTACGTAACCTGATGATGACGGTGCATAAATTATCTGTGCCCTACAGACCACTTAAAAAAAAAACCTGACTTCTTTTGGTTGATTTCACTTTTCCTGGTGCTGCAAACACAAGTGTCAACTTACACGAAGCGGAAAAGGTGTTTAGTGGTCAGGAAACATGTTCTTTCTAATGCAAAGGGAATGCAATTCTCGGGCAGAAATAGCCCACAAAAAAAAAAAAAAGCTTCATGATTTATTGTGCTGATTTACAAGCATGACAATTGTTACCTTTTGTAAAAAACACCTATTTTACATCATTGCAGAAATCTATAAACACCAAAGAACAAAAAGGAAAGTTTGGCTATATTGCAACAGCTAAGTAAATTAAATAATAGGTTTGGGGTGAAAAAATAACAACTCTATATACGCGTTTCTGAAAAGCTGTAGGAAGGTGCTGTGCTTACGTTATGTCTGAGTGACCTTCTTACCATGGCCAACCTCAGCTTAGTTCCTCTGGAACTGACAACACTGTGTGTCACAAACTAATAGGTCCAGCCCCTAAAACACTACCTGCCTCAAGTTTTAATCAACATGGTGCTTAGAACAGCAATGGCAGATGGCACCTTGCTGCAGCAGCAGCATAGCAACTGTGAGAAATCTTGAGAACAAGCCTTTTCACCGGGGCTTTCACAAGCAGAAAGCAGCTTAGTCTTGAAGGTAGCCAGGATATCTCTCCAAAGTAAGGCAAACTGCAAAATTCAGGAAGTCCTACCGTGATGAATCAAACAGCAGACTTTCAGACACATCTGTCAGGAATACTTGAGATGAGAAGCCTTGGATGAGAGGGCTGAAGCAGATGAATTGCCTTCTAGTTCTATTTTTCTACCATATTTCTTCACTAGGATATGGAGAAATTCTTTACCACCACTAAACACAGTCATATACATACTGCAGAGTGGCTATTTTTTTAATAAATATTCCAAGAAACCTTGTGTTAACATATTTAGGATTATAAAATAGCAATATAAATGAGAAATGTATACTTTAAAAGTTATATATGCTGTCAGTACCTTGGGGTACTGAAGAATTTTATTATGAAATAACAAAAAATGAACATCTATGACAATAAAAAACAGTTTTGATTTCTTGACAGTTACAATCCACTATCTAAAGGTACGTAACACAATCATGAACAAAGCAGTAAAACAGATACCAAGCATCACAAGTTTTGTCTTCATTGTTTTTCACAAAGTTCACAGATTTCTTCTAAACTACAGCAAATGTAACTTGACAGGGTCATATGTCTCCAGCATTCTGCAAGAAGCAAAGCAGTGTCGTAGGTGAAGTAGAAATAGAGCTGCTGAGGTCTCCTGGCAAAAATTTGAGGGACATAATGGGAAACTTTAGGCTCAGTTCAAGAAGAGCGGAAGACCAGAATGAACAGTCATTTCACTTTTTATTGAGATATATTCCGTTTGATGGCTTAGTGTAAATGCTATTAAAGCAACTCCTGGGTATAAAAGTAAGCCGATGTACCAGACAAGCCTTAGTGTCAGAGAGGGATGGAAGAAATTTTTTTTTAAAAATATAGTTCATGTTTGCATTACATCAACAGCAGTCGCTCATCAAATCCCAGCTATTATTATTTGGGAACATGTCAGAGCTACTATAATAATACAAACTTTTAGAAGGCGTTGGGAATATACTAAACACACAATAAATTATTCCAAGTACAAAAACAATATGGGCAGTTTTCCGGCTGAATCTAAACTAACACGAAAATAAGTAATTGGGGCAGGGGGGAGAGGGAAATATACAAACATGGTTTAACAGCTGCACAGCAAATATGCTAATAAAAGAATCTTTGAGTACATCAACTCACCCACTCTTCTCTTAATGTTTTCATGTCACGTAATGGTTAATTCTCACAAAACTACTAATCATCTACCAAACGCTGTTACAAAGCCATTCCCGCTGAAGTGCACAAATACAGCCCGACTTGCAAACAACAAGGGAAGCTAATAATAGGGTAACAGAGAAGGTGCAAAAAGCTCTGATCTCTTATGAGCTGCTGAGTCTTTTTATTCAAATTATATTTCATATATATGTGGCAGGAAGAACGTAGGTGGTTTCTTTGACCCTGGCTGATCCGAGGACCCAGGTGTTTTTGATAACAGCAGAATCCTTTTGTCCTCATAACATTTCATGTCTCTTGCTTCAATATCTGGTTTCACACAAAACATTTGCCTTGAATTCTGTCCCAAGAGTGCAGAGCAGGATGATCCCGCACAACAGCAACTGTAAGGTAGCATGCAGAGAGTTAGCTCTATTACTGCAAAGCACAACTTTCCCAAACTCTGCTATCCTCCATCCTCTGAAAGAAAAGTCAAAGCCTACTGGTTTCTTGAGAGGCTCTCCATTAGCTTTCCTTGCTACCTTCCCTGCTGCATTAGGCCACAGGGAGATAAAATGCAAGTTTCTCACTGGAGTGGCAACAAAGTTCTGAACAGCAGTGCTCTCTTTCAAGAGACAGCTTGTTTTCAACACACAACTATCTCAAAGACTTTTAAAAGGTGAAGAGAGAGAACAAAGATTGGACAGCATGACTACACTGGCTCTGAGGATGAAGCTACTAATAGCTGTAGCATCAGAATAGAAAGGAGAGAAGAAAAGGGTGGTTGTATTTTTTAAAAAGGAAAAGTGAAAAAAGGCAGACCCACAAGAGGCTGAAAACCAAAACGCCTGCAAAGCCTTGTTCCTTTCAGTGAACAAACACTTGGCCAAAGATAGTCATGGTCGTTTGACTGACTCTTCCTCACACATTGCCTTTGTTATCTCTTCCTGCTCTTGTAAAGGTTTTTCTCTCCCCTTTCTCAGCAGCTACAGGTAAAATCAGCATCTTCTTCATCATTTGCAGGAAATTACAGCACTAGACATCACTCCATTCACAAATCATGGCTCCACAATGACTACAATGATGTGAAGCCCGAGCAGCCCAACTGGTTTTAATTTACATCAGGTAACTGGATTTGCACTTGTGCCAGTGGGAACAGTACCTGGCCCAGAGAGCCAAGCCATAAACAGGTGGGAAGAAGTTTGGAGAGAGTTCATCATCAGGGATATGAGAAATGTGCGCGTGAAAACAGTTTAGTCAGCAATCAGTCACCTCTAATTTTATTTTTTTTTAACCACAACGGGTTTATCCAAGAGCTCTGTAGACTTTAATCTGGGTACATTACGCAACCCTGTCTACTACAGCGTTAAAAGGCAGGTGTATTCAGAGACGCACACACAGAGATCATTCGCAATCTCTGCATCATGGAGATGTTTCTGCTGGCTCTTTGCTCTGCCACCTGTACACTCATCGTTAAGTCAGAGAACAGACCGGCCGGCTGACTGTACAAGTTCAGAAATCAAAGCCAGGCAGACGATGGCGTGGGAGGCTGAGCATGGATTGTTGCAGGGCTCTGACTAACGCTCCGGCAGGGAAGCACGCAGGAAGCCGTGCAGAGCCAGGAAGGACACTGCCCCGGTGCTTCCTTTCTGCCACTTCAAAAATATCGACCAACAGACCTCTTTTTTTTAAAAAAAAAAAAAAATGCTTTGGACAGATCCTGACGTTAGCTCGTGGCCTTTGCCTCATATTATCTTACCAAAAAATAGAAGGAAAGTACTGCCAATAGTTAATAGCTTCTCTTAAACAGGATGCTGAGGATAGTGATTACAAGGCACTCTGCAGAAAAGACTTTGAAACGTGCAAGCTGTGTATTCATGGTCTGGGCATGAATGCAGTTTGTAGAAGTCCTTGTTACTGTTTTCTGAACACAAAGCAGTGTTTTCTTTTACTTACTCCCTTCCTAGACCCTCTTCGTGTATGCTCTCACCACATATTGTTTTAAAAGAGAACATCAAGGAGCAAAAAAAAAGTCTTTGTACTTGTTATACTATACCCAGTCATTTGTCTTGCCTTTAGTTTTGGAGCTCACAGAGGCTATGTTATCGCAAATTTGGAGCCATGCTGAAATTTAGGTGTGAGACAGAGCCACCAAAACGATCTGTGACCTTGAGCAAGGTACTTGATCTCCCAGTGCTTTGATTAGTCATGTCATAAAACTGAGTAAAAAGCAGTACCCCAATGAAATACAGATGCTTTGTCAAAGATTAAGCTAATCTTCCTTAAATACACATGCAGAAGCATACACACAAATGGGTTTCATGCTTTCTTGCCTCATTTTGGTAGCTGCTTTGCTAAAATTCTGCCCAGATTCACATCTGTCCTACGAGTATCAGACTATCGAATTTATACAAAAATGCATACCTAATTCACAGCTGAAAAGTAGCCCTGATAAAATTCAGCTTTATGCAAAGTGGCATCATAAGCCTTACTGAGCACTCAGTGTAAGCCATTGCAAGCAGGACCTAAAGTGGCAGGGAGCCTGAACTTAAGAAATGGCAGCTCTGTTATTGCTCCTTGTTTTAAAATTAATAGGTTTGACCTTTTACATTTATCTTCTGTGGTCATTAATCAGTTCTGAGGTGAAAGCTGAAGTTACAATACGCTTTGTCCTTTCACTATTCATTTTTAGTTAAAATTCTAATCTTGCACTTCGTTCAATATTCCACACCGAGAGTGGTCCCCATGAGCTCAACAATCCACACATAGCAAACCAAGTGCCAGGTGTTCATTGTTGAATAAATTAACAAAAGTGCTCACCAAATTATATTGTCTTTTAAGGCTGTAAAGAGATTTCACTTCTACCTATTAGCTACCTCCAGAAAAAACTTCAGGATTTATAAACACTATTCCAGCCACTGTATCCCCTGCAAAATTTCAGACAGAAAACCTCAAAATCCTTTTTCATAGATTTTTGAATCCCGGGCTCTTTGATCAACATCAACTGTACCACTCAAGGATTTTGTAAATCCTGAGTGCCTTAGGAAATGCAACGTACATGTAGCAAAAAGGCTACCTAATGGCCATATGGAATGTAGTTTACTCTTGCCCACTTGCAAGTAACATAGAAATGCCTGTATGAAAAGTCTCTAGGGGCCTGGCGCGAGACAGATGAAAATTCAGGAAATGGATAGAGAGGGGAAGAGAGAAGTGGTTTTGAATGTTGAACTGCCATTCACATCAGCACGCCTTTGAGTCAAAAATGAAGACAGAAATGGATTATCACCTTTTATAAAGAGCAAAGTCTCTGACATGATTTAAAGCTTGCATCATATGTGCAATCAGACCTCAGTCGATGCATGCTGCACTATCTGCAGGGCTGCACACAGAAAAAATCTAGGCAAACTTCCGAATCTTAATAATACACAAAGCCTAAATGCATGACCTTCATATTTGTTTTTCAAGCAAAAGCCACCTAAAGGAATGAGAGTTTAAAAAGTTTGATGTTGATTAACCAGGTCTGACTGCAATTAAGTTTATGAATAGGGAGAAAAACGCAAAATTTTATTAACTGTGGAAGGAATGTTAGGTCCTTAACTGCCCAGCAAGTTTGTGAAGACAAAGGAGATCAGTTTACAAGGGTTAAGTAAACATAATATTTTATATTACAGTTCAAATGAATCCAATTTCAACAAGACTGTGTAAGAGTCTAAAAATTGGTTTACCAGATTGAACATTTTTATGAACATTAAAACCCATTACATTGCTCTGAAGTACAGCTACTGAACAGCCAGAGCCACATAAAGAAACCATTTGTTTCTTAGCCCTATGGCTGAATTGCTTCTAGCCTCCTTACTATTCATGTCTAGTGGGTTCCCTGTATTTATTTTTACACGCCTACATGTTGTGCATTTTGTATTCCTTTAAATTTCCAAGGTCATGTCAAAACAAAATGCATTCCTTAGTGGGTCAGCATAGGAATAGCTGCACCAGACACTAACGTAATAACTTGATGCTCACTGCAAATCTGAGAAAAGTAACCAGCTGTTGTGAAACACAAATTTCTGGTAAGGGAAGGAGGCAGTACATGAACATAGTGCTCTGATAAGTGCTGGTTTAGCAGTAATCAACCTTAAGGTCCTTTATTTAGACATGCATTTATAGTGTCCTCATTCTGTTTAGCTAATCCCTGGCTCTGACAAGGCTGAAAACAAAGCTGCCAATTAGTACTAATTGTGATAGCAATATTTCATTCAGATTAACGAGTCTGAACCACGGAACTCCTTTGGAGAGGAAAAGTCCTTTTAAGCACTTTCCAGATTTCCAGCACCCCAAAGAACTAGACCACAGACCCTATGACCATGTATCTAATGATGATAGCTCACCATTTGAGGGAAAATAAGCATTAGATAGTGGCGATACAGTTATACAGTACGACATCAACAGAATGGATCCTGTGTGGAGAATGGTTCCCCCATCAAACCACAACTACCTCTGCACAACGCACCACTCATTAGGAGCTGTAAAATTCAAACGGTCCTCATCTTGTGGCTGATCATCCCTTTCCTGCACAGCTGCTGGTATTACAAGCATTATCAGTTGTCTTGGTCTTACTTGGGCCATTCCTGTATCGCGGCCAGCACAAAATAACTGCGGCAAGCCACTCACTCTGGAGATGATGGGCCAAAGGCTGCCCTGACATACTCACCAGAGGCAAGTCCACTGAAACCTATGTCAAGAAAGAAAAACCTGACCTTGGGCATTTCAAGCTATAGTTCATTTTTTATGTCCAAATTATAGGGCAGATAAAACTTTAATGTGCCTTATGAGCAAAGCATGGTACTTCAGGCCTAAGGCTGGTGGATGGGGAAAACCAAGGAAGTGAAAATGTGTGGGTTATATCACATGTTCAGTCGCACCAGCTCAGGTCCTGCTGCTCCAGGCTCCAGGCTGTTTGGGGCCATACCCAGTCTGGTGTAGGGATCTGTTCAGATGCACTCTGACAGTGTCACCACCAACAGTTCCTTGTGCCAGGAAGGACCCCTGGTTTATTGTACTTGAAACATGACTTTCGGCTTCTCAGGCAGCGTAAGTAACAGATTTGTCAGGTGAGCCAAAACGGATCCACCCCTTAGGCAGGCCAGCAGAAATGAATGTCAGGCTTGTCTCATCCAGAAGTCACTCTTGCAGCTCTTACACTGAAAGGACACATTGTGAGAAGTGAATTAACATACTGGCATCTGTATTAGCTACATTAAAACCTCATAGAGCATGAACAGGACTGCCCACATCGCGTATCCAGAAAGGGAAACATATGGTTTTGTTTCGTGGTGAGCTGTGGCTCTTCCTTGCTCTCCTCAAGGCTTCAGTGGAGCAGGTTGATGATGGGCAGGCTGCCTACCTGCATGGCAAGAGCAGCGCTGGGAAAGGGTCCAAAATTTGAAGAGGAGCTAGGGAGTAACCCAGTGGCTGAAGGTCTGGTTTGACCAGGAAAAGTGCAGCCTTCCCAGTAAAGACTATGATGAGTTGCAGTAAGAGTGGGTGGGTAGGGTGGGGCAAGAGAGGGCTTGAGAGAATTGAGCCCAAATGACTCCCACACTCCAGAGAGCTGGAGACTGGGAGCCGTCCTTTCTGGAAAGCAGAGTGCTAGGGTGTGCGAGTAGCAAAGACGTTACTCCTAGTAGAGATGGGTGGGAGCTGCAACATTTGGACTCCAATATAACCAAGTACAGAACGTGTATGGGTCTCAGTGTGTGGACCTAACAGACCCATTTTACTTTCCTAAGAGCCATAAAGGCAAACTTTTAGCAGCATAAAACATAAAATATCATTTGGAAAACCTGTGTTGCTGGGGGAGGCAAAGAGGCATGCCTTAGCCTTGATGGAAAAAAGTTGTTTTGGCAAGGGCAATAATTAATGAGCCAGCAGTCATTTAAGGTGGGCATAAATATTTGCATCTCAGAAACATTTGCCACCTTCTCCACACTCCCCTTCTCTCTGTCTGTTTTTTCCCTTCTTTGCAGCCTCCTCTCTCACGGGCTCTTTTTCTCTCCCCTCCTCTCCCTGCCTGCCTGCCTGCCTATCATCTTGCTCTAATTGTTTCCAGATTTGTGTGGGAGGTCAGGGCCCGGGAGTGCTGCTTCATGCCAAGTTTATAAACAGAGCAGTGTTTCCAGATGGCCACTGGCTCCAGCCTGGCTAGCAGGTTGATTGGGACCAGAATAACAACAGGTGGAGAACAGACAATGAATTCCTTGACACTTATTTTACTCCCTTCGCTTTTTCCCCCATTCCCTCCTCCCTGCAGCCACCATGGCTACCACCAGCAGACCTTCAAGCTCTTGGATCAGGGCAGGGAGTCGGGACACAGGGGAGGGAGAGAGGAAGAGGAGGAGGAATGATGAAAGAAAGCGCAAGTGACTTCCTTGACCGAAGAAATGGCACGGCAGGAAAGGAGGCACATGCTGCTACCTCCCTGCCAGCCATTACTGCTGCTGTTAATTAAGGTGTCCTTCAAGCCGTCATGGAAGAGGCTCTCAGAGATGAAATAACACAGGATAAACAAGATATCTTGGACAAATAGAGAATGTTCTAAGATTGAATTAACGATGCTCCTTAGGCAACTGTGCTCTCAGTTTTTGGCAAGGCAGCCTGGGCCACCAAGCCACTAGCAGCGATGACACATCTGCAGTCACAGGGAGCTTAGTACTCTGTTTTTCCAGACAGAGCTAGCGTCCCTGAGGCTCCAGTTTGCTACCCCCCCTCCCAGACTCCTGCCCTTCCCAGTCTCCCTCGCCTCCTCTGAGCTGATGTTTTCTTCCCACTCTCTACACCAAATTCCCACTTTCCTCATTGAAAGTTGTTTATAGAAATGATGGGGGCAGGGAAAAGAGGTTCTGCAAGGCAGTAGCGGTTTCCTTGCTCTTCCCGCTACATTCGGGGGAGCCATTTGGCACAGCTGCATTGCTCTGATGACTGGGTTTAGAGCAGATCAAGGGGTCGCCAGAGATTACACGAAACTGCAGTAGGTTCAGGCTCAGGAGAAACCTCACTGGCTGAAGGAGGAAGAGGCACAAATTAAAGCAGAAAACAGCCTTGATTTGGGGCCTATGGGATCATGAAGGCACCCTTCATGCCCACACACAGAGTACAGGCAACCCCTGTTACCATATTCCAACTGGAAATTCCCAAAAAGAAGGCAGGTCCTGGGAGCAAATGGGAAAGAGAGACGCAAGGTCAGAGGAGTGAAGCTAAACTTTAATTGCCCAGGTTGCTTCAAACCGTGGCAAAACTTTTAGGAAGGTGTAAACAATAACGCATCAGGAGAAATTTGCAGCAGTGCATTTGGGTTCTGATGGCTGTGATTGCCATCTCCTCTGTCCCCAAAGAGACCAGAGAGATGCATAAGCTGGACGCAGTTCCAGCTGTACACTGGAATGCCAGGGCTGCTCCTCCTCCTCCTCACTGAATCTCCTAAGGATCCGTACAACTGGGAGCTCGGCTTCAGAGTGAGGAGATGGAGGAAAGGGAGTGAAAGGGGTACTAATGAGGGGATATAAGGAGAAACGGTCAGTCTTCTAGATTAATTCATGCGATATTACCAAACTGCAAATGTTCCTATTTCCCTGCCTGGCCCAGTTCTACACTCCTTAGGGTAAGATGGCAGAACCATTAAGAAGCAAAACTGTAAATGATCAAAAACCATTATAATCTCAAATGAATTAAAGAATAATGAGACTAAATCATTAAAACTGCTGGACATGACTCACTAGGATAGGCTTGATAAACTTGCTATACACAAGAGAAAGAAAAGAGGGTAAAATTTTCTCTAAATTTCCCACTTGTGCTTACACTCTCCAGATGGCTCAATTTAAACTAGGATGAATATCCTAGGAAAAAAAAAAATAGAGAACTATTAGGATTGCAAAATTAAAAGCTGCTGTCTTAAAATAATGATTCCTTAAAAATTCAATGGCTGCCTTAAACAGAATGTTACCCAAAGCTGCTAATTAACCCAAGATTCCAAAGTGAATTGTTTATTTTCTTTCTGTTTGCTGCACTCCTTATACGCAGATAGAGAAACTCAAAAGACAGTGAAATGGCATACACAGTCCCCTCTGTTCAAATAAAATGATTAGTAAACTGACTGAATTACATGGGTGAAGCAGCCAGCATTCACCTTGTTCATTAGTAATAATATATTTTCTTATTTATAACCTTGTAGTCAGATCCTTAATGGCTGTCATGTACTCTTGGATTGTCTATAAAATGCCCTCAAAAAATATTTTTGGCACAAGTGCTAGCATGAAGGTGAACTGAAATGTAATAGGACTACAATTTGCTGCTACTAGGAAAGCTCTTATATAAACGGTGTGTGAAAAGCAAGCATCATTTAAAAAGCATTTGCTAATATTTGCAATGCAAAAGACTTCAAATTCTTGCATATGAATACCTGGAAACAGATTTGGAAGCATTTAGGGGTTTTCACGAATGTCAGCAAATTGTTAACAGGTTTTTATTTTCCTGGACAAATTTCATGACTAGCTTTAGCTGTCATATTTTATACTGCATAAGTTCTACATCTACAAATAAACACAAAAACATATTAAGCCAGTTAAAAAATCCTTGCACTCTCAAAGCTTCTTATATCTCAGGATCTCAAAATACTTTAAACAAACACCATGCTTAATCCTAAGGATTGGTTTAAATGAGGTCACTCAGCACCTCTTAAGTAGATGCTTAGAATATTTTGCTAGAGTGAACTTCTAAGACAGATCATTTTATGGCAATAGGGTAAGCTCCAACAGTTTGGAGATTCTCCCAGTTTCAGAATGTATATTCTTTGGGTTGAAGAATGGTCTTGCACATATGTTTAGGCAGTAGAGTCTTGATTTGACTGGGAATTCTGGATATAACCAAGATGCACGTAAAATAAAAAAGAAAGAGAATAGGAAGTGCTGAAGACAAGATGCTCACCAAGGCAGGATTTGGGTCTGATCAAAAATGTTAATTCTTACATTCGTATGACTTCCAAAATTCTACTCATGTACAAAGTTTCCAGTTACTTGTGGAGCATTATTGGGACTGTAGATTGATCATTTTTTATGTGCCAGTAACACTACTGCTTTTGGCACAGCACTATGTTTTATGTAACTCAGAAACACTCTGCTGTGCCATTCCTGTCCTGCTGCTCATGTCTCCTACAGAAATTGTTTGGTTCATTCATGGTTTCTGTGTTTCTGCTGAATGGAATTATCCAACTGTGGCCTGTCAAATCCAGGATAAGTAAATTTGAGTAACCTGTGCACGGAGCTCTAAATTTCTGTAGCAATGGTATTGACCTGATGCTGAGCTGTGGATACTTACCTATGATCAACCTGGTTTCTCTTTCAGCAACTCATCACTGACTGTGATGACTAGAGTCAGTTGTGAATCTCTCTCTAGAGAGAAGGTAAATGCCATTTGTATTTTAAAACAATAAAGAACAGTTTTCAATAGGTCGAAAGCTGATTAGCAGAAGTGATTCTTCTAAGGAGAAGTGTTTGTTTGCATAATGCCTATTTGCAGTGTTGATGAACACATGAACACAGCATGGTAAGTAGATGTTCTTGTTCTGGATTTGATTCCTTGTGCCTTTTCACACCCAGGCAACACAGTGGGAAATGCCAGTGAGTCTGGCTTCAGTCACTGGCTCAGGTATCAAGTTAAGCTTGAAAGGTCAAGTTCTGGGAATCCACATGGCAGAAGCTTTATATGTAAATGTAAGCAGAAGGATTAATCTCACATAGCTTCCTAAGTTTTAAAGTTAAGCATCTTCTGGAAGATACTTAGCTTACAGATGCTTCTTCTATAATCAGTAGAGACAGACATCTCCACAGACATCTTTAGTGTGAGGATCTCTCACTTGCACAGTGTTGACTGTAGAAGTACTTCGGAAAACTAAGATAGCTAGACACAGAATTTCTTTGAGATGTTAAAATACATTTCTTAGCATGGCAACAGCTTTTTGGACTTCACCAAAGAATTAAGCTCTTCACACAGATATAGCTATTGGGACCTACTGGTGCAACAGCATTTTCAAATGTGAATATTTCTGAACATTCTCACTGTAGAGAGTTTGCATAAATGCTTCCTGAAATGTAGCTTACTTAGAAGTGCACACCTGACAAAAAAAAAGAAAATCCAGCTAAGCTTCTCCTCACATAACTTTTGAAACACCTCAAACCAGAATCAAGTCATTTTTCCCTTCAAGAAGTTGGCAGGGTAGTGAAAAGGCTTATGTGGAGGAGGTGAGAAATACCATTTCTAAATGCTGAGAAAACCAAGTAAACTGTCCACAGTGACAACTCATATTCAGTGACTGTGGATTATTTATTATGTTAGTCTGAGCTGCTACTCTAAACCAATGATATGGGCAGAGCTGTGGCTGAGGAAGAGAGAACACACAAATACTGTTCATAACTGCTCTGCTAAATTTTTTAATTAAACTGGAACTCATGTTTGTGCAGTTAGAGAGTGCACTCATCAATATTCAAGTTGTTGGGTGCACCCTCCTGAGTGTTCAGAGACAGTGAAGTACAGCCCAGTAAGACAGCCACTGCAAGGCGTCTGAACAGGTCAGCATACAGACCCCTTATAAAAGCTTTTTTTTCAGGAAAAACCCGACAAATTCACATAAACAGAGGATGAGATAACTGGACCGGGTGAGTAAGTTAGCTTCACTTGATGGTACTCAGTAGCCATTACTCTATAGGGCTGCCTACAACTTTGAGCATTAAACTATTGGATTTCTGGACTTCTGCCAGCCAGAGTCTGAATTCCCTGGTCACAGAGGCACAACATAGCCTCATCAGGACACCACAGTCCATCCCAGGTGGTCTGAGAGCGACTCAGTAGATGCAGCAGGTCCTGAAGTGTGTCATCCATCCCAATTTGTATGTTTTGAAAGGTGTGTAAATGCTATAAGCAATTTCATTGCAAGGAGTCCTGCTAATGAATACAGGACTAACTAATAAAAGATATTCTTCTGCTATGTTTTTTTACATAGATCAATCAAGTCACCTGAGGCTGTTTTTCTTTTCTGTTCTCTGCCACCCTAAAGATAGGAGAGCAAACACAGCAAATGCACTTGACCAAAACAGAGAGCATCTGAAATAAAAAGCATGTAATGGCAGGAGCTGCTCCATCATAGGAAAAAGCAGATCAAAGAGATACAGCAAGAGAGATTGTAACCATCACCACTGAACACCATACATAGTAAGTACACTTAGTAAAAAAGGTGATAGTAAGATGAAATCTATTGATTATGAGGTCTGAGCAAAAGGAACCGTCAGGGAGATCTTTCCTGTGTGCATAATGAGATATTAAATGCAAGATTTTGTTAAAAATATGTGAAGAAGAAAAAAAGTGGTGCTTTGCTCTCTCTAAATTGTAATACCTATATAAATACTAAGATGACAGAATAATCTGCTCTAACTCTTCCATCAGTATAATTATTGCACTGGACTGCTCTTTTGCTGAAGAACGCTACACTGCATCTGCAGCTAGTTGCATATCTCCCACTGCCAGACCTGTCATGACACAAGACTCTATCTCAAGGAGTAAATTTGTGGCAATACTCTGCAGTATGATATGAATGTAATTTAAAAAAAAATAGAAAAAATAAATGAACCTCAGATGTTAATTGTAATCCCCTACTTATTTTTTTATTTAACTGCCAGTACAGTGGTCTGGAAACTACTGGCAAATACCGACTCTATAATAACTAGCACTCTGCTGCTCTTGTAACTTTTGCATAGAACAAATTGGCATCAACCTAAGAGCTGCTGTGATACCATGGGCTGCACAGTGAAGCCCTAAGATGAGCTACTAATGTCTGTAAACGATTATAATAATAATACTTTGACTAAATCAGAGTCTAAAAGGACTACTAGATCAACACGTTCATTTGTCTGCCAGAGAGCTGCCCATGTTCTGAAAATTTACAACAATTCAAAGGAGAGTAAATAATAGTGATTAAGGAGCAAAAAACAATGTAGTTATTGCAGTGGAGTTGATCTCTGGGAAAAAAAAAGTAGAATTTAGCAGCTAAATACAGTTGAAGCTATTAACTGCATCTTTATTACTATGCAAAGGCAAGTAGTAACTCTCTAATTTAAGTAGGTTCATTATGCAACATTTTTTTTCTAATTCACTCCTGATCTGCTAAACTAATCTCTATTTTTTAGGGGGTTTGAAAATGAATTAAATGGATGAAAAATGCAGCTGAAAGCCAGGATTATTTAAGGAATGGAGAACAATAGGAAAGCATGACAAGGAAAGATCAGCCATTTGACAATGAAGCAACATCCTGAGCCTGAAGCATAATATTATTGAGTAAGCATCTGAGAAAATGTTTTATTTATTCACCTAGGATGAGTTCTCTTTCCTCTTTCTCCTCCCCTCCTAGCAGTGGAGTTTGACTTGGTGTTAACCCATGGGTAGAAGGACCCCTAAATGCCTTTTGCAGCCAGCGGAGAGAAAGAGAGACACTCTCTTCAGCTGACAACTCAAAGAACCAAGTGTGGTTCACCTTCTGGAGGTCGCTCATCCTCCACTGATTGTAAAGGAAACATAAAATAGAAGTTAGTGGGATTATTCCCATCCAAGCTTGCATGTTCTTGTGCTTATACAACTCCTCCTCCCTACCTGAAGTGAAGCTTCAAAAGGTTCTCTCCACAGCATTTGTTATATGGGTTTCAAAAACAGTTCCTAACCACAGTTTTCCAGGCATTATGAGCAAGAATATTTATCCGGTTACAATACTAGCTTCCTCCGAATAATGTCTTGTTATGTCATTTTCAGAAGATAAACCTTTGTCTATCCAATAATCATGCTGCATTCATGCAAGCCCTAAGATTTTTATTTTTCAAAGACACCATGGTACCTATTAGAATTTCAGTAATTTTTGCCTTATTTTTTGATCGCATGCACTAAGCTATTGCAACACATAAGAGTGTTGCAGCGCTGTTAGCTAATTTAGTGCAGCATTTCAATAATGAAAGTCAGGGACTTCTGAAGATTTGGAAAATATATTGAAAGGAAAATATATTTAAAACTAACACCTTTTATTTAGGCATGTAAAACTAGTGTTACCCTTTTATCTAATTTCCTGCCCCTTTTACTAGTGATTCAGTTACAGCTCTTTTCTGTTAGGAACTGGCAGTTCAGTAGTTCAGTGGACCAAAATGTAATGTAATATTTTGCAAGCTTTGTTGGAAAAGTAATATAGTATTGCTATTACTAACAAGGAACATACTCATGCTATGACTGGGCTTTACTTAAAAAAATAGTGAAAAATAACAAGTACAGCTCTGCCCACTGTTGCACTTGCACAATCCTTTGTGATTAACTGGAGGGATACATGCGTACCTAAAGATACAACTGAGTCCTGTGGTTGCAGTGAAATTACTAGAAAGCATCAAGTTTGTTCAGACTCGTAGGGATAATTTAGATTCACATATTTCAGTCATGCTCTGGGTAAGAGGTCCATTATATTTTCTGAGTTGGTAGACAACAGAATTTTTGGAGCCCATTGGAGATGGGTTCACCTTGGAGTGGACCTGACGCAATTATTAAATCATCATTTGATCATTGGAATCTTTCTTTAATCTTGGGCTTTTAAAAGCCCTTGGATTTTATTTGTTATGTTTCAGGACACTGACTTTACATCAATGACTGTGATCATAATTTCACCTGCCTGTTAACAATAAATTGTGCTTTTGCAACAGTTTTGTGGATAGTTTCCTTTCTCTCTCTCTTAACTTCACCTTTAAACTCTTTTTCACATCCAGTATATTACTTAATGCCTGCATTTTTATTCTTGTGGTTCTCTTTCTACTTTTTTTTTCCCCATTTTTTTTCTCTACTTCATTCTTCTGCTATTCTTAATTTTTTGCTTAGTCTAATATTTATTGTGGTTTATTTTTAGGATACATGTATATTTGGGGTGGAATTATAATCTGAACATTTATGTACTGAATATATGTTTTTGTTGGAGAAATATATAATTGACAACTGCTCTTATTCTTCTCAGAAATGTCAATAACAGATCACAGGCTCCAGTTCAATGAATCCTCTGCTGCTTTAACAAAACACTGAAAGAAGGCAAAGGAAGTACAATACGATAATTTTTTAAAAATGCAATAGTTTATCCTAGCATCAAAAATATTGCAAATGTTGGTGTTTGACTGTTTTATATGTCACAATCTTATGCTGAAATACCATTCAAATGTCAATAACACATGGAACAGATATACTGTTATAATCACATTAAAAGGAAATAACACGCTTGAAACTGGAAATTCCTTTTTTACTTCTAGGCAGATTTCTCAGTTTATTTAGATGTTAGAGAGATCTATTGCCCTTTAAAGTAGAGTATTAATAGCTGCGTTCCTTTAAGTGCCATTTTCTCACCCTCATGCAGACTAACATCTATTGATACACTTTGCAAACCTTTAAATCTCATCTGATTCTCAAAGTGCTCTTCTGTCTTCATTTCTGGGCCGTGGTCACAGAGCACAAACCCAACTGGAACAGTTTGAGAACGCAAGTTTCACTGCTGCTTGAGCATGCATGCAAGTCCAAAAGTTGTGTTTGCTTAAAAAACTCAACACTGAGTTAAAGCCTCTTTAAAAACTGATTGTTATTTGCCATGGCAAATTCTCTTTTAAACCTAATATAAGTGGACAGAATTCAAAAGAAGTGTTACAGAGTGAGTGACTGAATAAGGATAGGCATGAGTACATATTTAAAGTGAGGCACCCACGTGAGCCAAAGGGACATACTAATACACAGGCAGGCTCTGGTGACATTGTTGGCACCACTCAGCTCTAGTAAATTTTTTACTTTTACCTTTGCTTCATTAATCCACAGTGGGTTTTTTTTCACAACTAGTCGTCTTCTGTTAGATGTAGAACATCTACTGTGAAGTAGTAGTTTCCAAGAGACAGGATTGGGGAAGGGGGAGGTTGATGAGTTTTGAAAGGAGGTTGTTTGTGTTATTTGTTTTGTTATAACTGGCAAAACCCCAGCAGCTATTCTCCAGAAATCTCTCAAGAAACATTCGTATGGGCAGGAAATCTACTGGCAAGAAATGGCAGATGAAAGAGTTATGCGCTGCTTAATGAGAGGTTTGCACCTGCACATGGCTTAAGCTGGAGAACATGCTATTAATATAATCACAATAGCATAACCAGCAGGATGCACAGTCATCTACCAAGAAGATTTCATTTTGAGATTTCACGGACACTTTTGGCATTAGTGCAAAACAAGGAGTTGAATCAATTTCAAATGTGTGCTAAATGGAAAAGAAAAAAAAAAACAAAAACAAACCAAAACAAACAGTAAAACTATTACTATCAGGATACCATATTTAAAATTAAGACAAGAACTGTGTAACTGAGCCCAGATCAGCCTTCTGGTGATCCAAGGACACCAGTGGGATTATAGGCAGGGTTGTCCAGTAAGCAGGGTCAGAGATATCCTGCTTCAGACTCATTCATTGGATTCTGGTTTACTTCTACCTTTTCTTTACTTTTCGTTTCCCCTCAGGGTCATTAAAATCAGACTGAAATAGAGCTATTCAAAAAACTCCTATGGCACATTTTTGGGGGGTTAGAATTTGGTAATTCACTGAAATCAAAATGTTTCCAATGCATATCCAAACATATCAACAAAGTTTCAAAACAAGTGTTGTCCCAGTTTTGAAACCTGGAAGCCCTGAGGTCTCTAGTTCAAAGGTAGACAGCTTGGTGGGCCATCCTGCAATGACAGGCCGTCAGTCCTCTACTCTGGCAGCTCGAGGGTTGAGCAATGATCTGCCAGCCAGGGAGGGCTCTGGAGGAGTTCTGCAGGCTTCCAGAAGAGCTTAGCCAAAATCCAACTGTCCCTGCAAAAAAGTTTAGATTTTAGTCAACTGCCAAGGTCTCTCTGAAGTTTGCCAAAGAGCTTTACGAGACTGGTTCCATCAGCTTTTCTGCATAGAAATGTTGCTCTTTCTAGAGACATTATTTTACCCCAAACGAACCTTTTTATCTACCTCAGTAATCACCTAGATCAAGCAAAACGATGTACCACCCCTGGCTCTGTCCCTCGATCCACAATGCTGCTTCAAGTTCCATGCACAGAAAGGTTACCACAGACCTTGGAGATCTGTAGTTCACCCTTTCCAAACTGACCACATCTGCCATGGTGAGTCCCCTTCTTACTGAATTTCACCTCAGGTGATTTTTAAGCAGTTATAGGGAGGTAATGCCCAGCACTTCCCTGGGTGAGAAGGAACCTGGCCAAGGTGATTCATGAGGAGTTATGGCCCTTTCCTATGGGGATCTGAATTGCCAAGGAAGTAAGAGAAAATGTAATTATGAAGAAATTACCAAAATCAACTAGAACAGTATCATCAAAAACAGTAACACAGACATATGCCACCTATATTGCTATCTCTAGTGTTATTATTATGGCATATCAACACAGAACATTAAACACCGATCGCAAGAGCCCCATGGAGGGGATGCACAGCTGGAGCTTGGCACTACCACGGTACAAGAGCTGCTCCCAGCCACACTTGCTGCCCAGGACAAATTTTCCTACGTGGTAGACAGGCCAGCCTCCATCTAGAGTCATGAGAGCCACACACTCATCTGGAAGGTCACTATTTAATCCACCATCAGGCTGAAATACTGAGCTTGGCTTGTGAACTGAGGGGAGACAACGAACCAACATCCCTAGAAAACTGTACAGTGATCACAAATCTTCTACTCCTATAGCAAAAATGTCAGGGGGGCTGACCTGCAGTGGTTTATTCATAGACTTACTGAGCCGGGTTTTTCAACAGCCTCCGTAACAAGTAAAGCATGGCTTTCACCTGTAGGAGAATTTTACTACAGTCTTTAAAGACAGCTAAAGCAACCTAGCATGCATCAGTATGTCATAGGCAGCAATGTCTTCTGAGGTTTGTTTTCTCTCCTTTATTCACTGCAAAATCTATTGAGTTGCAAGGAACACTGAGTGAGAAAAGCCATTTTAAATTGTGTGTTTATCATTTTAATGTTGTTTGAACAACTAACCTACAAACTTTATAATTTTGCTATTAGAAAGAAGAAATCAAAGCTATAAGCTACTCTAGGTGATCCTGCTCTGGCAGGGGGGTTGGACTAGATGATCTTTTGGGGTCCCTTCTAACCCCTGACATTCTGTGATTCTGTGATAGAACTTATAAAGAACTGCAGAGTACTTGTGCAGGTTGCTGACAGTAAATGCCTCAGAAATCTCTTCCACTTCTTTACAGTGACTAAAAGGCAGCAGTCCAGTGAACCGGACTATAAAATCAGCGTATCTGCCCCAAAACAAGCACACTTTTTCTTTAGTAACGTAGCTAAAATGCATTTGCGGGACAGCGGGCTGGCACTGGGCCATGAAAGGTATTCACCATTTTTTTAAACAAAGCAGCCATCCGTAATCTTTTTCATTTCCAGATAATAAAAGTCTTGTTCTGCAACTACAAAAAAAAAAAGTTAAAGCACTAGAGCTGTAAGCAGAAATCCAGTCCACTTGTGGTTTAAAGAGCTCCACGCCTACTGTACATAAAATAATACACTGGTATCATTAGCATAGACAACAGCTTGTTTTCAATTTGGCTGCAGATAATGAAATTATCCCCTGAATTACCATAAAGTGGAACAAATAAACACAAAAGGAAGCTCGCTCTCTTTCCTCTCCCCCCCCACCTTCAGCAGCGCTGGCTTTCAGCTACTCAGAATAAAAAGCAAAGCTTCTGTTTTTCCAGAGCTCTGGTTTGACCTCAAGCAGATAAAGAACATGAAATGACAAAACACGCAGCAAAGAGTTACTGTGTCCTTCCCCCGCCTTGGCCTCTGTTTACATTAGGAAATGTACCCGGGGAGGAGGGAAGGGGAGGCAGGAGGGCTGCCTTTCAGCGCCGCGCTCAGCTCCGCTGGCTCCGGCTGGAGCTGGCCCCTGTTTCTGAGTAAGCTTACTCCACTCCAGATGTGCCTCGGCTCCAGCGTGGCTGCCATGTACAGTAAATCGGCATCTGAGGGCTCGTCAATCTGTGGGGTAGAGCAATTGCGGTCTCGCCAGGCCGCCCCACTGGCACACACAGAAATTTGCGCCGCTGAACTGGAAAAGGAGCAGGAGGAGGAGGGAGAGGGGTGACGGGGAGGGAAGGAGGCAAAGAATAACGGGAGAGCAGTGTGTGAAAGGTGAGGGGCTGGAAGGTGTCCACTCCCAGGAGGAGAAGGGGAAGAAATAAACACTAACAGCCAACGGGGGAAATGTTCTTAATGCATTTGTAAATTTACTTGTAAATGTTTTACACTTAGAGAGAAAGGGGAATGCTGCGTATCGTTTGGCAATGCTGGCTGTCTATAGGTCCCCGTGGATATACTGGTTTAGTGCGACTTGTAACCAGGGCAAGAGGAACATACAATAGCTGGGAAAACACAACCAATTAGTCATTACATGTAGACTGTAAAAGCAAGGGAGAGACAGAAACGGAGAAATAAATACCCTCAGCAAATTGAGTCCCAAACAAGAGAGAGACAGAAACTCCCCTCAGCAAATTGAGTCCCTCTTGTTTATGTCCCTGCAACATGGTATGAAAAAGCAGAGGCAATAACGCCTTCTAATCAAAGTGCAACCTGCAAACCAGTTAGTGCTCCCATTCAAAATCCTCCAGGATTTCCTGACACTCACAAGATTTACCTATTTGCTGTCATTGTAAAATACAAATTGTTTCGCTAATCAGGCAGTTTGCTTTGGACCCAACCCCAGTTGTACAAACTCCAAGTTGGACGTTCATTTCTGATCTCCTGCCGCCTACACAGCCATTGCTAACTGAGCTTTAATAGGATGAGAAAATGATCTTTTCTTTTATAGTGGGTTCAAATGAGCTACCCAGCTTCAAGCTGACTATAGCTGTGTTTTCCTAATCACTTTTTTAAATAGAAATTCTGAGGACAAAAATGCCTACTCCCCCTCCCTTCTCTTCTAACAGCGCCAAGTCTAAGAATGTAAATAAGTGTTAAATTGAAACACAGAAGAAAAATGGACCAGATTTAGTTTAATTGAGTCATAGTTAAATTTAGGCTGCTTTTATTTGCAAATATGCACTTTAACAGCAGCTCTATACAGCATCTCTGGGTAGAATTTTGAGTAGAATAAGATGCCTCATTTATTTATTATTTTTATTGTGGTTGTGTCTGAAATTCTCAGCAATGGCTCCCAGTCCCATTGTGCTGCGCGTTGTAAAAGATGAGCTATGCATTTTAAAGATTCTCTTTTGCCAGAGAGGCTATCCTCTGGCTATTATCCAGGTTAAATGGCAGCACCTTAAATGGACAAAAATACTGTCAGCTGTTCCAACTTTTAAAAATTGTGAATCAAAGCTCAAAAAAGCCATGAGGCAGCAGGAAAAAAGTTGTAAGATTTTCCAAAGAGTATATGCAGCATCCCTTCTTGTCTCCTAATTTGTGAGTTTTCAAACCTTCCCATCACTCTGTAAAAACATGAAAGCTACTATTTTAAAAGGAATGCTCAGATTCTTGCAGTGTTCCTTGGTTTAAGGGATGAAGGCTTAAATACATCAAATATAATTAGATTTGAAATAAAGCCATAAGACTTGGCAATACAACAAACAGTTGTATATGGGGCTTGATTTTCCTTAGCACCCCGTTAACAGGATGGGGTAGCAGGCTCTTTTCCCTCTAGGTTAAATCGATCCTGCAAGATTCCAAGTGCTCTGATTTTGACTGCTAAGTACATAAGTTATCATACATGACTGAACAATTAAAGTAAATGTGATGATTATTATGATGATGCATAGTTTTCATGCTGGGTTTTCAAACACTGGAGGTACTGAGATGGTTACCTTAGATGCAGGGCAATAGAGAAGCTCAACAAGCCCCCACCATGCAAGCAGGCATGCATCTGCCAAAGAGGACCATACACAAAGAGTACGTGTGACATTACCAGCTCTTGAAGTCACATTGCCTCCCCCTTCTTTCTCACATCTCAGTGTACCTCCAGCCCATGCCCCAGCTAGCTCCCAAGACATTTCTCACCATTGCTTTATGCCTAATATGGTCATTTACAACAGGAAAAAATGGACAGAAAACAAGTGCATCAAATCAGGATGGCAAGATTAGGATCAAAATGACCTCCGAAACTGACTGTTTAGAATTAGGCTGGCCAAAGCACTGGTAACAACAGAAACTTCCCTTACACTGACAGAAATACGAACTGGGTAATGGAACAGGTGTTTTCAACGGCCAGCGTTTCCATGCAGAAAGGCAACACAGACGGGTCTCATTAGACAGTAGCTGAGTTTAACAAGGAATGTGACTTTTCCTACCAATGTTGAATGAGCAGCCCAGGGGAAATGCAATACTTAGAGGACGCCATGAGCAGCACAGTTCTTAGCTCATCCACCACAATAATGGCACTAATTTGAGAATAAGTGAGCGTAAAGCTGATAATAGTTGTCTGTAAAGGACCATGTATGATGGTAAGATGATATCAGACAATGCTAAGTGACCATGGAGGAATGTATCTAGAAGCCAGGACACAAAATGAGTGAAGCATGAAGAGGGTGTTGAAAATGAATCAGTGAAAGAGATAGAAACAGCAGAGCAAATAGTGCAGTCCCTCTTCAGAGAAGACCTTCTCAGTATTACACTCCGAAATCACAGCAACAGTGCTCTTCCACTTTAGTCATGTTTTAACAATGTAAAATCAAGTCCTTATTTGCACATGTATCATTAGCGCAGCCACTTAACCTCAGGTTTATCATACATGTTGTCAATTGCCCTGACAAGTTCAAAAAAGACAAAATCAACTGATATTCTCACTAAATTATGATAATATCTTCTTTCTCTAATGGCTTGACTAACAGCAATGTGCCTTCTTGAAAGACAGCGGGTACTAACAACTCAAGAACAACTGCCTGCAAAAGAAATGGTGGGTTTTATTTCCAACAATAACTGCCTTTTTGTTGTGTGTTAGAATCTCGGATCTAGTATTTTCTTTGGGTTTTCTTCTATACACATTCCAATGCACCTGACAACTGAAGGAAGGACAGTACTGTCCAGCCATTGTGTGGGCAGATGTTCTGTAAATTTCCACAAAAGAGTTGCCAAGCCTCCCTCTCACACAGACCTCTGACACCTGCGTTATTTGGAAGGATTACTTTCTATATCAATGAATTTTCCCGCAGGGACTGAGACAAGATGAGCAACCGAGAACATGGCTTCAGAGCGATCCAGCAGAGTAGGTAGGGATGCAACTCTCCTTCCCTACTTAAGGAAGCAGCCCCATGTTCCAAGGAAGAAAAAGGTGGCTTCTTGCATCTCATAAAAAAGTGGAGATTAACAAAAATTTGCTAAGTATCCTGGCTACAGTCACTTAAAAATAAGAGGACTGCAAGAACAGGCAGTGCTGTAATTGAAATTGTCTGTAACACAAACTGCAAACTTGGTATTTCTGTTCATAAAAGAACTATCAGAAAGTCCACTGGGCTTATATATGCCAAATGTTTAACATCCCAGTAGCATGCTCTTTATGATGCCTTTGACACCTGCAGAGAAATTACATCAAATCTGTAGAAGCAGTATTAGGTAATGCACCAGAGTTCAATGTTCAAAACATCCTGTCCTTTACATAGCCTCTTGTCTTACACAAAAGCAGTTAAAAATAATAGAGTTCGTTCAAGTGCCAGATTTAAAAGCTTGTGTTCCTAGACTTTGTAAGGCTCATCTTGCAAGTTTGTTTTGTCATACCTGTGGGCAGAAGAAGGCAGAATAGGGAAGAAATCTTTGTGAATGGATGGTTTCAGGCTTTCAGGAAAAAATGAAGTAACTTCAACTGCTCTGTTTTTATGTCAATTAATTTACTCTTCTGAAGAGTAAAATTAATAAGAAGTGAAATTTGTAAGAAGTGAGTAACAGAATAAGTATCCTGTAGCTGGACTGGAGATAGATTAAAGTCATGGAATATTTATATTTTGGATCTGGAGGCTTGGATCAGCTAATTAGCAAGACATGCCATTTGCAAAACTTGGATGAAAATCCTGATGCAGATTTTGAGATCATCAATCTTTTGGAATGTTTAGAAGCGAGGAAGCTTGGCTCTCCTCTCAAATTTCACACTGGAAGGCTCTAGCTGGCTTCAGTGATGAAAGAAAAAATGAAATGAAAAGTAATAAAGGAAGAAAGAATGGCTCTACATAGGCTTTCGGCCTTGGTGTGTAACATGTACATTGTAATAACTCCAGTGTTGCTCTTACAAAACTGTGAGTCCGAGGTCCTCTCCTTGTTGGGACCTGTGGTTCCTGTTGTCGGGGAAAATCTGAGCAGAGCAACGCAATCTACCTTTATGCACTTGTCATATTTGTGATTCCTATGACTAATCTCTTTGCTATGAAGACCCAAAGCTATAATTGATCACTTTACTCTACTTTCACAAGCTGTTGAGCACTTTGCTGTTATTCATTCTGTTTATGAAACGCTTATTTTCATTGATAGTGTGTTGGAGTGGGAATAAAGGAACCTGGCTCAGCACATCAGTGAAGCCTGTTACCAGCTCCTGGCCTTTGAAGCATTTCTTAGGCAAGGACTGTATTTGTAGTTATCAAGTCTAAAAAATGTAAAGACCTTCATTATCGTTTAATAAAGGTTCTTTGGAGATCACAGATGAAAAGCATCAGGAAAAAGTAACAGTAATTTGCACAAAAAAATAACCATGCTGCAGAATGAAGCACCAGTTCACAAAGAAGCTGAATTTCACACTTCCATTGAAGAGTCTTCAGTTTATATGTGATCAGATTTGAGGCCTGATATTTTGTCCAAACTCCTACATAGAGTCTATTTGTCATGTATCCCTCATAAAGATCTTCCTTTTACTTCCTGTGAATAGGAATATTGCAAAACTGCACAGAGGAAGTGGAAGTTTAAAAACTTTGCAAAGACCAGATGGAAAATGTGATAGGACTCTGAAAACCAGACATTTTGTGGGTTTATATTTATTAATTACGCTTACCAAAGATTAACTTCCACTCATACTGTTCCCTCAATTTTTTTTACTCAGAATTTTTCATTCTTGTACTAACAATTATATACTGCAAGGCCTTCTACCCATAACAGCAATAAGAGTCTTGTAATGTTTCATTATCAAAAGCAGCAAAAAGCCTTACTTTATATAGAGGAAATAAGCCAGAATCAATAAAGATATAACCTGTTGCCTTTATTAAATCACTGGAACAAAACTTCTCAAATTTTACCAAAATGCAGTTGCCTTTACTGGGATTCTCTGGGTGGTAATTACCAAGGCTTTCTCTGCAGGAAATAGTGGACAAACTCCAGATCTGTGAAAGAACGACGAACTGCTAAGAAATATGGGATCTCCCACAAGAATGCTAGGGACTTCATCTCTCATGGACCTGGGAAAGACCAAACAAAATTTACACACGGCATGAACCCAGACTGAGGTCTGGCATTTGGATAATCCTGGAGTATTTTCAATCCATCTCATTCTATCTTAGTATTTGCTTCATTTTTTAAAGCAGGTTAAGCTCAAAAGATCTTACTTAGGCCACTGTTACATGAGCTGATTTTCAAATTCTTGGCATCCACCAGCACACCTGAAAATTAGAATACTTATTTTGTGTTGTAAATTGTGAAATAAAAATTTGGACCTTTTAAGTCTGTAAAATCAAATTATTCTGAATGTTTTGTCTTTTGTAGTTACTGGCCACTGAAGATTGATGTTGCCCTGTAACATCCTTGCTGATGAACGCATTCCTCTGGATGCCTAATTTGTGAAAGATTTACACTGTGCAAACATTATTTACAGAGAGCAGTTGATTCTCTCTAAATCAATTAGATATGCCTTTTCAGGCACATTTTCTGTTGGAGGCTGCCAGAAGAGGGTTTTCTTTTTTACCTGCAATGGGGATTCCAAAACCACATCACCTCTGAGAAGCCACAGGGAGGCTTGGAAATAAAATTGTTCTGCCAGTGCAGGCTCCTGTATAATTGAAATGCAAGCTAAAGGGGTCTTCAGAGGAATTTCTCCAGCTCTGGAGGAGGCCGATCAGCAATCTGACCTCAAATAAAGCCAAGAGAAGGAAGCTCCCTTTGAAAGATAGAGGAAACTTTTTTCTTTGAAAAGCATTCTTAGGTGCCGTCTGCTGATACAGTGCAGACTTATCTTCTGAGGTCCAGACAAGTCTGTGTTACTGATTACGCCAATATACCTCATGCGGTTCTCACTGCCCTTATCTAAGAATGGGAAAACTCAAGGAGAGCAAGTGAAAAACAAAACAGAACCCTACCTAACGGAGAGTTTTATCATTAGTAGTGTTCTGAATGCACCCAGAGAAATCTCCCTGCATATGTATGACATTTAGGAAATTTACTGTTTTATTCGTCTCTGAAAACAATGAGGTCATCAACAAAAAAACTAGGAAAATGTGCCCATAAACCTGGTGGATACATATACAAGCAGATATTTGCATTTGCAGTTATGCATTGTGTGTGCAAAAACGAGCATCTATACCTAAAGGTGTACATGAGTTCATGATGTTCAATAGAGGCAAACTCTAAGTCCTGCATCTGGGATAGTCCAGAGGCCAATTAGAAGTTGGCTTTGCAAAAACGACCTGGGGCTCCTGGAAGACAAACTGAACATGAATCAGCAATATGCCTTTGCAGCATTAAAATCCAACCTCATACTGGGCTGTTTTATTAAGAAAATAGCCAGCAAGTCAAGGAAATGATTATTCCCCTCTATTCAGCATTTGTGAGACCACATCTGGAGTACTGCATCCAATTCTGGGACACTGACAAGCTGAAGCAGGCAAAGCTGAGGGCCACCAAGGCGGACAAAGGGCTGGAGTACGTGACTTGAAAGGATGTCTGAGTGAGCTGGGTTGGTTTTGGCCTGGAAAATGAAGAGCTGAAAGACAGGGTCTCACCATCATTGTCACAACCTAAATTATTCAGAGAGTTTATATTAACACACAAAAGTCATCTGTTATCATAGCTAACCTCTCTCCTATCTCCTTCAGAAACAGAGTAAGTGCATTCTCTTTGAGTTTACAACTTGTGGGACAAAGTGATCCACCTCTGGAGCAGAGTAAGACTGAAGAAGAACTGGAGTCAAGCCAACCAGCATGCCTCAAGCAAGCCAGAGCAGTGTAATAAACTAACCAAATCCAGCCAAACTACAGCAAAAATTCCCATGACTCAACCGCCTCTGTAGCCTGTCATCTCTACCTCCCACCTCCACAGTCCTATCTAACACCAGAGCCCAAGCTGCCGGATACTTCAATCCAAACATTGTGGTTATACAGGCCCCCTCCAAGCCTGAGGCCCAGATCCATGAATCCTGCTTTAATCAACTCCCGAGAATGTGTGTATTTTTTGGTCAGAATTTCAGTTGTCTATATTTGGAAAGTCTCACCCACAGTCTTTAGCTGACTAAAAGAAGCCAAAGAAAATGCAAGATGTAGTGGTTACCAAAGCTGAAATCCTCCCTCAGTATGACCGTTCCTTATGTATTTGTGCACTGTGTATGTGCCTACCAAACATCTAGGAACTTGGTCTGCTCCTTATTTCACTTACACGGAAGGCATGAGAAAGAGTCCATTTCTGTAGAATTCCCCAGATACAATCTACTGCAGAGTACATCATTAATAAAGGATTTTTCTATTTATTTGTTTCACCCGGAGCAGCTGGTCAGTCATATCTCTCTGGGGCATGTCAACTAATACATATTATTTCATAAGCTGAAAATTTTTGAATAATACTGTCTTGTCCCATCCACTTATATTAGATTACATGGGAGTAAGGGAATATATTTACAGTATCCTGTAGAAATTTAAGGGGAAGAAATAGTTATGAAAATTAGAAAAGGATTGAGCAGAACTGATAATTATAAAAATGCTGATAAACCTTTGGATAAGAGGTCATGTTTCATACTGGTAAAGGAGGAGGCTAAGAATAAATCTGAATCATGCTCATGTGAGGTAGAACTAGTGAATGACAACCATGGAAAATGTGTTAAAAGCAACAATTAGCTTTTTTTTCCCCCCACAGATCATAAAGCACTGCAGTGCCACCAAATCCAATGAGAATCTATTATTGATTTCAGCAAGAAATGCTGGCCCACTAGCTTCATTTTCACAGTTGGAGAAACCGAGACACGAAAATGTTAAATGAGTTGCAGGATATTATCCAGCAAATGGCAGAGCTGGGAATAGTGCTCAGCTCCCCTGGAGGCCAGTCATGTGCGTCATCCACCATACCACTTCCTCATACTAGAAGGCAGCAACAGAGCACAAATTTCAGAGATTTTTTTTTTAATGGCAATGGGAGATAGATCTGGAGGCTCACCTCTAATGTACAGGAA
>NW_009716452.1:125693-143313 GCF_000703405.1 Apaloderma vittatum
ACTGTTTCAGCCGATGTGCAGTTGGTGACACTAAAACATGAACGTGTCTTTACTCATACGCCAACTATTAAGGGAAGAGTCATAGAATCAGCAAGGGTCAAACAGAGAAAAAGAAATCATTTTGAAACAAACGCATAGCAATGCAGATTATGTACACACTGAGTCAGGAGGCAAACCATAATCAAATGTGATTTAGATACTGTTTCTGCTACAGTGGTTGAATCAACTAGTTGGTTGATGTAAAAAGAATACAAGGCAGGGATCTTACTTTGCATCAGATGCCTACCAATCCTGTTTTTTTCAGATTACTTCTCTTCAGCTCAAAACGGATGATATCAGGCTCTTTAATAGAATATATGACATGCAGCATGATTATTTATGTCTCACTGCAGTATGGGTGGCATATCGTTTTACTCCTGAGACAGATGCAAAGACTTTGCAGCTTATTCCTACAAGGATGTTTTAATCACTTAAAATGATGAATAGGAATCCATTTTCACGGTAAATATCATTTAACAAGTTCCTTTCCCTGTGGCCCTGCTGCACATGACTTGGTATTGGCCTCCCATCCTAGGAGGTTCTGCATCCTCAGAAGAATAAACAGGATGAGCAGGACTAAAAGACACCAGCTTTTCATCGTCTTCACAGAATCACAGAATCACAGAATGTCAGGGGCTGGAAGGGACCTCAAAAGATCATCTAGTCCAACTCCCCTGCCAGAGCAGGATCACCTACAGTAGGTCACACAGGAACATGTCCAGGTAGGTTTTGAATGACTCCAGAGAAGGAGACTCCACAACCTCCCTGGGCAGCCTGTGCCAGTGCTCTGTCACCCTCACAGTGAAAATGTTTTTTCTAATATTTTTATGGAACCTCCTATGTTCCAGCTTGCATCCATTACTCCTTGCTGCATGTTTTCAGCCCATGGGGTAGGGGTCCCTTTCCTTTGGCCAGCAGATCGTGACCCTGGTACTGGAAGAGGAGCAGCGGCTGCTGCCAACAGCCAACACTGCTTCGGACACATTGGCCTCACATAGCTGACAGCTGCACTTCCTTACTTGTGACTACTTGTGTCGAGCATTTTTCTGAGAAGGTTTCAAGTCACTTTACCAATCTGACTGCTACACATTATTACTATTACTATTACTATTACTATTACTATTACTATTACTATTACTATTACTATTACTGTGGTGGTTTTGCAAAGCTATGGCCAAGACTATCCAAGATGGTTGCTTATTTTAAGTTGAAGGATGATGTAAATATTTAACATGTTACCTTAAGTGAAGGCAATGTCTGAATGGCAGAGCAGCAAAAAGATTGCAGGATTCATATCTTACAACCCTGCAACTTTTTGGATGGACCATGCCGTGATCCAGGGGGAGAAAATCCCTGCTCTTCAATTCACGTTAAGCCTTCTGATTTTGTTGCTTTAATATAAATCAACTATATAATTTAGTTTCAGGAGTGCTAGTGGGAAATAAATTTTACTGAAGCTTCAGACTTTGAACACTTTAAACTTTTCCTCCGATTTTAATCTTCAAAATCTTGTAAATAACTTGCAATTTTGACATTACAATCCTTCAACAAACACTTTCTTCTTAATGACATTCTACTCATTACACTGTTCCCACCTACCAGGAGCTTCACTTCCGGGCTGCGTTTGGCTTTTATTGTTTTGGTGTGGGTTTTTTTTTAAATCTTGCCATTATGCAGCTGTGTAATATGTGACAATAGAGAGTGATAAATACTGCACAGCTGAAGCTGAAAACAAGTTGAGTTAATAGAATGAAGTAAAGGTGATGACACTTTTTCTTTTTTGCACAGAAAGTCATGAGATATTTTAAACAATGTTTTAGACAAACACAAAAATAAATCCTTCATTTTTCCCTAAAGAGTGCAAATTTCATTCCCACTGGAAACCACACATACAAAAAATAAATCCCAACCTCTCTTTAATGACTTCAAGAATTCACACAAAGTGGGATAACATATATGCTTCTAAAATCCAGGTGAAGTAGCAGTCCTCCACTCTGCTACTAAAATCCTTTCTGTTGCTGGTGACTGCTAGAGTTTAAAGAGTTAAAATGGAGACCACTGGAAAAGAGTAAAGCATATGTTATATGCAGCATGTTACTTTCTTGCCGGGCTTCCCATGGGCCAGTGAAGGTTGGGAACCACTTCTGTAGAGGAAATGTATATGGTGTCACGTTATAGACAGTCCTGTGTGTTAGCTCCATCTCTGCAACGGATTAGCCCCAGAATGACTTTGGCCTCACATAGTTTCTTGCAAACATTATTTAGTCAGGCTTCAAAACTTAAGTAGGCAACCCTGTTATTCCCAGTTTACAGATGAGTTATAAGTGCAACAAGGTTAACAGCTACTGCAAGGGGACACATTAAATAAGCATCAGGAGCAGGAATAAAATTCAGTTTCCCAACCCTTGCCCACTTAACCATAACGTTCACAGTCTAAACCACTTAGATGAAAAAGAATTAAGCTCCTTCAATGAAACCATGTCCCCTAAAGCCATTTCTGATGCCTAAGTCAGCATTGTAATTTTTAGAGCTACTGTGCACCTGCAGCTTCCAAATAGTTTCCAAAGGTCACCTACCTATCCTAATTTTTCCAAGCCTCAGCTTCTTGAAGTCTTTCAAAACATGGAAAGAATAGCTATCTGTCTCCCAGTCTTCCTGCCCACTGAGGTCAATGAGAGACGTTTCTTTGATTTCAGTGGCTGTGAGACTTCCCTCCCATATTCTTTTCCTTCAGCTCTGGAGAGCAGTTGTCTCTGGGTGGGTAAATGTCTGCTTCAAGAGAAACTGCTGTGTTGAAAATCACTATCTAATCATTACCACCCATGCACCACACAATACAAACAGTAAAAATGACAAGCAAACAAAACAGTATGAAAATAAAGAGTAAGGAAACAGCACAATCACCCTAACAGCAATGGCTGGAAATTCGTCTTGGATGGCTTAACTGTTCCTGTGGCACAGAAGCTAGGAGTGACTGCTCTGTGCCGCAACTGCGTTTCCCAATAACCCATTCTGTCTAAACTAACAGCTGGCTAAATTATCCTGCCTTGTGTTCTCTTTTAATTAATTGTTTAGTTTAAAGAGAGGATAAAAAAGGCTGGCTGGGATCCAAGCTCTGTTGCCTGCTGCTATGACAGAAAAAAAGTACTGATCGGAATATTTCTCTGCAGAATGAAATGTGTATCTCCTGGGCTTTTAGCAACAGCAAAACAAGTTTACATTTCTGTCTCTAATATGATTCTGTCCTCTAAGTCATTAACAGTTCCTTGATCCCTTCTCTTATTCCTGCCCACTTTATCTTATTTATTGAAACTTGTAATGTAAACAGCATTTCTTCACCTACTGTCTTTTTGAATTGTTGATTGTCCAGAAAATGGCGCAAGGTTTCAGGGCATTTCCTCTGCATAGCAGTGGTGGTTCAGTCGCATGCAAGGACTGTCACACCCCAACTATCATTTAGGGCCATCAGGGACAACTCAGGGAGCAAGATACCAGGTCAGTGTAAAGGAGCACAGCACGACATGACCTCAGGAGAGTCAGGCAGATCCACACAAGGCTGAGGATCTGGCCATGTGACTGTCTCCAGCTAAAATCACATTCTTCCCCCACCACATGCTGGAAAATTAGAGACTGCAGATTTTTCTAACCATGCTTATGGATGTAGAAAACCCTTTCATAAGGTGAGGAGGTAGGGAGAGAGCGGGGAAGAGGTTCCTTCTGAAAGGCAGCATAGGAGGGGATTTGAAACGCCGGCACTTTTGCCCCCTCGTTGTCACATTCCTTTCCCAGGCCTGGCCGATGAGGCGGTCTGTGAGCTGCTCTGCCTGGGAAGGATCGCGTTGCTGAACGGGGATGGGAAAGGGAATGTGGTTTCCTGAAAGGTTTCCAGCAAGTACATGAGAATGGAGCTCTTGAAAGAGACATGGAGCTGGAAGCACTTCCCTTCTGAGAAACACTTCCAATTCACTCGCCGGGCCAAATGTAATAACAGCTCTGACATTATTATTACAGAGGGAGAAGAAGTCACTCTTCCAGCTCACTGCTGTGATTTCTCCATTTTGAAGCCACACCTTCTCTGAGACTTGGAAGTCATGTGCTTTAACATGCAAGCCTGCTCACAAGGGATGCTTCTGGGGCACATCATTACCAGCACTTATCACCAAGTCTTTCTGGAGGTGCCAGGAATGCTTCTGGCAACAAAAAAAATGAACTTAAAGATGTGGTTTTCTACTTGAGCCCCTCCTTACATCTCTTGATTTACATGGAATATATTGCAACAAATTATCTGCAATATATCACAGGCTTTTTTCTACTGTCAGTCATGAGCCAATATCTAGATATGAGGGAAAATTCTGTGTAAAAAACAACTATTTTGCCATTTGATGTAGCAAATTGAAATTTTAAGTTTGGTAGGATCCTTCTACAGCTGCAGATTCTTTCCTCACTTAATGCACTATACCACACAACAAATTAAGAGAAATTATTTGAAACCTCTCTCTAAAGCAGCCTGCCGGGGCATATGCTAGCTGGTCCCTAAGAGTGAACACTAACAGAGCCATGCTAAATATTCAGACTATCACTAGAAGGGTTAGGAAATAACGTATGAAGGAAGAAATGAAGAAGCAAAAGCAGCAAGGGACGCAGTTTCTGGTTCACCGTCCAGGAATATGCTGGAATATGCACAGAAGAGTTACAAAACAAGTGCTGTTGACAGTACAAAGGGGAAAATAAAGCCATTAGAAACAGTATAAATTGTACTGGCTTGAATAATCTTTCTCCCCAGACTTCGTTATAGAAAAAAAAAAGGGGGTGGCATTAATTCAGCAACCTCTGTTTTTAAATAGCTTCAGTTAAATTGGTACAATTTTTGTTTAGATAAGGCCTCAGACTCACTGACTCTCTGGAACCCCCTCTTAGTCTTACCTCTAACCACTTTTTCCAGCCCATGGCGGGGAAAAATGTACCACAGGAGGCAGAGCCAGACACCAGCAGTATCGTAAGAGCCTCAACCAAGAGTTTCTCAGCAAACAGAGGGCCAGAATCAACCCTTGCTCACAGTGAGCAATTCATTTGATTGGGACTACTTAAAGAAGCAACTTTTAAGCTGCCAGCTTACTGACACCTGACAGTCATCAGCCTGCAGTGCCTAAGCTGCTATAAAACATGAGTCAGTGAATGAATTATATGATATTTGGAAAATAAGAGTAATTTAGAACATTCTAGTCACATCTCTGTGTATGGATCATTTAACCTCGTGGGTGTTGGCTTTTTTTCTTTTTTGTGTTTTTTTTTTTAACTAAGCATATAAAAGGGATAAAAACACAACAGTTCTTACCAGTATTAGGAAAAAGTAAAAGACTGTTTTTTACAGGGTTGTGTTCATATTCTAAGTAAGGGCAGGAAGCCCTTTTGACTTCTGAGAAAATACAGCATTAACTATACCACCCAAAACTGAAAGCACACTCTTCTTCAAATTCAAAATACAGGACTGTAAACAGGTGATAGCTAATTTTGGCTCATGTTAGACTTTCAGATAACAATTGAGTGACCTATTTTTGTAGTATTTACGGGTTTGTAGCTAACTCAAACATCCACACACTTCACAGTCTCATTTCCATGGAAAATTTTTTTAGGAAATAAATACACTACACTTTGGACAAGTGTTTCTTTTTTCAGTTTGATTCTTCCAGTCAAATCAAAGATTCAGAATGAGATAGAGAAAATACCACTAAAAAGAACAAGCAGCTTTCACTAAAAAGAACAAGCAGCTCTCAGAGGCCAAGAAATTAGTAAACTGCAACCAATTTATGCAAAAGGTTTTACAAATATGCCTGAAGACACAGGTTCTTGAAGTCAGAGGTAGGTGGATATGAGGCACTCAAATCCAAAAGAGTGACAAAAAAACCTGCCTAAACTAAAGGGTGGCTAAAGTCACTGGAACTCTTTTTTACTGGCATGAGGTACACCAGGTTGCAGAGGATTACTTTTACAAAAGTGCAAGATTGCCAGAATCTGAGTTGATAAACACCTTTACTCCTGAAAACAGTCATTATTTAGAAACAAAGTGTTTCTCAGTTTGCATCCTTCAAGGAAACAAATTTAACAGGTGCTTTCAGAACACACTGATAAACGGAGGTCTCCACAAAAAGCCAGTTCACTTTGTTCAAATGGATCAGGAAGAGGAATTTATGGCACTGACATTGTTGCATTTTTCATTCAACACCAGGTTAACAATATGCAGACGTGGGCCTGGAAGCAGGATTCCTCCCTCTCAACAGAGCACCCTAAGCACTAAACAACACTCACATTGCTTTTTGCTCACTCTGGTTCAATGAATCTCATGGTGCTTGCAAGCAGCTGGCAGTGACACAAACAAGAAACTGCTCCAGGTCATCCTGTCTCCCAACTGGTAGTAGGACAGCTTTTTAAGGGGATTTGATTCTTCCTTTCTTCTCCATACAGACTAAAGAGAAGATGGAGCCCATGTCTCCCTCATCTAGACAAGCACTCTAACCAGCAAGCTTTCCCTCCGGTTACACTGTGGAAGAGCAGTTGTCTGCTTGCTTTTGCATGCTTCAAAGAGGATGCTGGGCTCTGGATCACAGCTAGATAGAGGAATCTTCCCGCAAACCCTGCTGAGGCTTGGCGATGGCTATGGCTTCAGGCACATCCTAGCTAAAGTTCAGTGCTCCCTCCTGGCTCACTCTAGACAGCTGGCTATTCAGTGTGAGGGTTTTCCGACTCATCCTCATGAATCACCACTTTTTGGTGTGCAGTCTAGTGTACTTAGACTGATGGTTTCCCATCTGGTGAGAAGATTGCTGAGCTCGTCAGACATAGCATTAATTAATGCAACAATTACAGACAAACTGTTCTGGAGCAGCAAGCGTCCCTTCATATTTGCTTTGCGTTCTGACTGACTCTTTTCCTGATGAAAAAGCACTGGAACAGCACATTATTAGCATCCTCTGTTTTATTAGTATGACGGGCCTCATGTACGTCAACAAGAGATTTAGATGGCAGGCCAGCATGACACTGACATTCTGAATCGCGAGCAACCCCATCTGCTTTTTGCAGGGTCTCATAAAACCAGCATGTGTGCTCATAAACTCTGAAATGCCATCAGTGCCATGGAGGAAGTTGCCACTCAGGCAGTGTTACCTTCACATGATCTTCAGGGTTGCAGAGCTGAATGTAATTGTCATCAGACCAGGCTCAAAAATTCTGCCAGTCTAGCATGTGCGTGAACCAGAGGAAGGGAACCTGGAGGACAAGATAGCAATAATCATAAAATGCGAGACTAAGTGGCCAAGCAGCCACTAATTTAACCAAGTTTAGGAAATTGAGGTTACCCACTTCGATCTTGTATTTGAATATTTCCTAACATCCTCTATAGTTCTGCCTCAGCTCCCATCACATTTTCATCAAATATTCCATAGAGGCCTTGCTGTTCTCTGCCTCTGAGCTTGATGCTGTGCTCCATGGTGAATTAATGTGGTGTCCCTGCTGAGCCTGCTGGGCCTGCCACTCTAATTAAGAAAAAGGGAGATGAGATAAAGCAGCCACCAAACCTAGCAGAAATCTGGTTGAAATATTCTGAAATGCTCCTACCGTCTATCCTGCCCTGCCAAGTCTCCCCACCCTCCACAGTAATTTTCTCCTCTTCTTTATAAGAGGAAATGGAAGCTAAATCACCAAGTTAGGTTTGCTCCTTAACATAACAATTGCTAACAATACATCTTTTCCCCTTTGTTATAAATTACTTTAGTGTGTAATTCAGCCACATGAGAAGACAGGCACCACTTATACAGTCTCCATCCTTTTGTGTAAGGCCAGGACTAACTGCATTTGCCAGCCTAGAGACCCACAAAACAACAGCTTTTTCCTTACATTCTGGTGGCACCCACCAGAATGCTACTACTTCTCTTCAACCCCAAGAAACTGGACCCTGGGAAATGAACTGCTGCATACAGAGGAAGGATGAGACTTCAGTCATTCAAGATGCCAAAGACTAGAGCTTAACCTTCAGGTATTCAACAGATTTTATTTTTGTCTGTGACACTGGCCCAAAAAATCATATTTAGTACTATTTCTTACTTAGAGACCAAACTCTGTTGGAGTTAATAGTATGAAAATCTTTGGAGACTGTCCTTAGTATCTTCAGCTATATAAAACATGTCCTGTTAGGTCACTCCAGCAATGGTGGAGCGCACCGTTGCACAGTCACACACTGCACCCTTAGGCACAACATCAGTCCCCCAAAACACAGTGACATCCACAACAACCCCTTCCTAGTGCTTTAGACTATACCCATCCCATCTGCACCATGCCTAACTCACAACGCTAATCCATGGTACTACCTGACTCACACGGCTATTTGCTAGCCCTGTAGCATAGGGGGACCCAGGGAGCACAAAGGGGAACTGTGAGCCAAGGGAAGTGTGGGTCCAGACTCCCACCTCAGCCTAATGACACCCATACCAGGAAGCTCACAGAGGAGAGAGGAGGCAATACCTGCCTCCATAGGATTCATGTGCCTTAATGTCTGCATGGAAAACAGCTGCCCTTTCTCAAAGACTCTGTACTAGGTTACACAAACAGGGCCTGTAGGTATTTATCCTGTTTCATTAATGTATTCTCAAAGGCTTGGATGTGCTCTCCCTGTAGGGAACCTACAGAACTACATGAAATAAACAGGACTCACCAGCACCCATGGACATGGAAAAGACCAGATGGAAAGGGAGAGCAATGGAGAACTTCCTCTGAGTATGATGTGTGCATATGCATGGAGGATTGGGCGTGAAGAACTTGCCTCTAGAAGTCACACAAAATATTGGACAAGGGCAAAAGCTTTACAGCCCACCCTGACCTGCTCTGCAGCCAGGCAGCTCACAGGGAGTCTAACTTATGCTCCCAAAATCCGGATACATCAGTTTTACAGAAAAAAGGAAACAAGAGAAATCTTTTTGGCCATGGTTCTGCACAGATGTCTTGTCAAATCTTTGTGGCAACAACATTGGCTCTAAGTCCTGCAAAATCCACTCAAGGACACATGCTCTCTGTTCTTCCTGTGCAACCTCCAAATCAAAAGCAAGGAGTGACCATACAGGCTCTTGGGCAGATGACCTGGAGGGAATAGCACAGAGGTCCTCCTAAAGGCCATCCCCTGACAGAAGAGGAAGGAAAAAGGGATGCCCTACTCTGTCTTTGTAGGGACTCATTTGCTCCAATGCCTTGAGCTGACTTGCCACTGCGGTCGCTGTGGTGCTGCCTGCAGGACACAAAAGAAACCGCAGAAGGGCTGTCGGGAATTTGCCACAAGGTTTGACACTGATCTCCAGCTCCTGCCAGCCCTTCCAGCTGCTTCACTCCAAATCTGATTGCTTGAAACTTGTCAGCAGTCTGGAGAGGTGAATTTCACACAGCCTAGGGATACCCAGTGACATGATTATGTCAGTGCATGCACAGTTTGAGCCCCAACCAATACCATGATAATTATCTATAAGAGCTGAATAACTATCTATACAAATTAGGAACATTTGGGGCATAATGTCCCACTTGCAATAGCTCATGAGAGCATGTTTTTCTGAGGACCCCAACTATCAGGTAAATACCCATGCTGCAGGCATTGATGTGTCACTTGTTCTTTCAGATTTCAGGTCCCATGCTTCTGATTCATTTCAGAATTTAGCAAAATTTAAAGGCCGTTGTTATTTCCACCCCATGTGAGAAAGCAAATACACAGCCGACCACATTATCTTTCCATGCATACTATGTAATTTTAACTCCCCCTTGACTTGCTCTATTTTAGATTCTGTTATAAAAAATAGTCATTATTAAGTGACTTATTACAACAGAAATTATTAAAGGCCAGTACCACAATTGATGTGATCAGTGTAGCTGCACTGAACTCCTTGAATGATCACTAATTTACACCAGTGCGTAGTCTTGTACTTATAGCATCAAGATTTTTAAAAAGCTTTACTTTATTTTTATTTCTGTCTGACTGAACTGGTTTGGGGAGGGAGCAGCATCATTGCTCCTTGGCAAGATTCTCACAGCTTTGTATCTGTTCTCATGAAGCTTCTAGTGAAGTTTTTGCAAACTCAGACATTTAGTTACTGTTGTTTCAATACGCACCTCAGCCTATAGATGCTCAGCTGAAGAAAAGCACCAACTTCAATTTCTGGTAGTTCACTTATCATCACTAGTGTAAACTAGCCAGCCTTTCTTCCATCAGCAGCCTAAATTCCCTGAGGCAGTGTTTCCAGATGGGGAAACTGCCTTCACAAACACCTGTTACATCTCATAATATCAGACAGCACAACGTCTGCAATTCTGCCTCAGACTCATCCTACAACTTTGTGAGTCACACTATATGTTTCATGTACCCAGTGAACTAAAGCAAACAAACAGGAACTATTTGTATTCTTCTTATTTATGCCAGGGCTTATAATAAACCCCTTTGGAAACACTTCCGAACAGGTAGCAGCCGGCACACAAGAGTTGCCAAAGATTTAAACTAGTCTTTACCTGTTGCAGCTGTTGGGAAATTTCTAGCTGTTGCTAGAAGGGTACTTGTACCTGCATGCTGGGATTGGGAGTGTGAGCAGGTGTTTGCAAACCACAGTTATACTGCTAACCCTGCTTACTGTCTCAGGCTCAACACTAATCATAATAGGAGTGTCTGGTACCTGAAATATCTTATTGCAAAGACACTCATTCAGTTTGTCTTACAACGGTGACCAGAACTGCTCTAAGCTATAAAAGCCTCTCCAGCTATTTTCTCTGTGCAGCGTGATGCTTCTTACCCTGAAGGCCTTTAAGATTTGACCCTTCTCACTGTTTTTCCTGCTGTCAGCCAGGACAGCAAAAGAAGAGGTGGTATGTGGGCTGAAAAGCCTCACAGTCCTCAATCAGCCCTTTGTCCTTCATGACCAGCTTTTTATCCAGGGGCAACAGTCTTTTTCCATTACCAGTAAAAATGAACCCCCCAGTAGGGGTGATGAAGAAACAATAAAACTAATCATTAAGCAGGCCTGCTGAGAAGTGGATTCCAGTCTCAGGTCAGATCTAATTGCATTCTGACACTGAAGCAATGGCCTGGTCATTTATATTAGCAATGTCATGTTTCTTTTCATTTATTTGTCTCCATTCTGCTCTCTGTCCCCATAAAGAAAGAAATATAAACATGTAGATCGATAAGAAGATGTATGTAGATATCAAAATACACATACTGTCCTGTGGTATACTTTGAAAGTTTTTAAAAGACTTTCCTTTTAGCCAAGATCAATTGTGGAAAAACTAAAAACAAATATAGCGTTTTGGAAAATGATGAGCAACTGTAAAAGGGAGATTTAGTAAAAAAATATGGTAGTGTCATGGCCTATTACCAAGCAAAACCATATACACAGGGCAGGAAAGATGAATTTAATCATGTGCATAAGCACATGAGATATACATGTGTAGCTATGATTTTTGAAACTAAGGAGATTTAAATACCTACCTTTGAGTAATTACAACAGAAATACACTACTTTGGAGTTCAAGCCCAGCACATGCATGCACATGGCATACATACACATCCATGAATACATTCCTGAAATTATAACTATCTTTAGGTCCCTTTCCTCCCTTGCCACATTCTTTTCACTGCTTTCACCACTTGCCCCAGTCCGCATCCTCAGCCTCCTCCCCCACTGTTTTTTTGCCCAGCCTCCCAGCCAGCTTCCCAGCCTGAGACTCTTCCTTCAGGAATCTAAACAAGATGCCTTTGCATCTGACCGAACACAATGGGCCTCTCTTCAAATCCAAGCAACATTTTTCCTATCATTGTTTGCAGGGGAAGAGTCACTCTGCACACTGCTCAGATATTACCATCGCAGAAGCCTTATTAGCTTATGGGTAGATTTGCTGTCATAAGAGGGTTTGTATGACTAGCAAGATTGCTTAATCCCTTCCTAGGTCCCTCAGCATTTGTAACAAGTTGTGTAATTGCTTTTTAAATAAAATGCCCTGACCTCGGAAACTCACTTACAAGCCAGCTCAATCCTCTGGCTTTTTTCCCTTCATACAGCTTTTATGACCTCTCCTATCTGGATATCAAACCCTCTCTCAGAAGTATCTTAGGCCAATCCTCTTGATGCTATCCAGAGCTAAAAGCCCTCAGCATGCACTTTGGATCTGATCCCTACCTGGCTGCTGTGCTCAGAGGGGCGTTGATCAGATCTGGTAACAACAAATCAGGGCCCAGAAAGTGTATTTGTAGGACCTGGAGTTGTTCCATCTAATTGCAAGCAGGCTTTCACAACTCATTTACTGAGGAAAACTTCCTTATCAGGTAAGGATGTGACTAACTTCCACTCAGATTTCATGTTGTGGTTCTTACCAAAAACACTTGAAAAGATTTTTCCTTCATCCATGGAATCAGCTTTCAAAACTCATTTTAGTGGACATCATGGCATGGCATGGTGACAGCTTTGCCTAGTGTTTGCCATGCACTTCTTGGGCTAGCTTCTAGGGCTGGCTGAACTCATTGATTCCCAATAGTTTCCAACCTGGTGAACGTTAATAATTGTGAGGGCAGGCACCCACTCCCTGTTGCATTTGTGTGCCCATACTGGCTCTTTTTAGTTACCCATGGTGAATATCTTAAAACTCACCCGTAGGTGCTAGGCTAAAAACCTCTGTGATGCTCTAGGACACTCCAGCCCTCTCTGTGCAGACACACTGTAAGAGCCAGGCTGTAACACTTGGGTTCTGCTTCCACCTCTGCTGCTGAATGGCTGGGCAAATTTGAACAAATCATGTAACTTGTGCCTTCACTTCAGGCTTTCATCTAATGTATTTAAGGGAGTTCTCTATTTCTCTAGGGTATTCTGTGGCTTAATAAACACTTAGAGGGTGGGCTGGATCAGTGTGTAACAAGGTGGAAAGGACTGGGACTTGTATCTAGAATTATAAACCTACTGAGTATCTAAATCACATTAAAAGCTACAAGGATTTCATTCCCAAGAAGGTAAGCATCCAAAACATACCTAAAACATCATTAAACATTACTAAAATGTAATTAAATAGTAAATATTATTATAGCAGTAAGTTAGCACTTTGCTTTCCAAGACTGAAAAAACATTTTGGTAAACTCTAATTAAGACTCAACTCGTGAAACACAACCTCTTTGCAGTGGATGTGCAATATATGTGTAATGGTGTGCAACAACATGACCCAACAGATTAGAGTAGGAAAGCAAGGAAAATACCACATCCAACTTGCAAGTTCAGAGGGAATTAGGTAAACAGAAGGATCCCAGGTAGAACTCGGATTAGGGCAACTTGAAGTAAATTAAGTCTACTGCCAGAGAAACAATTAGAGAACACTTAAGACCAGTAATGGTGAAGACGCTTTTTAATACCTTTTCCGAAAAATACTACCTGCATCAGCACTGTTCCCTACATCTTAATAAGACACGAGCACTGACTCAGGTGAGGATGTGCCACCTACAGAGGAACCACTGCCGACTGCAGTGCTGGAGGGCTGCAAGAATCACCCCAACCCTGTCAAGGCATCAGAACAGCACTAGGCAGCAAGAGCTTCTTGCACAAGGATCCTCTCACTTCTCAATTTCAAGTGCCCAGGACCTTTGTGTCCCTTAGTCCCACATACCTCAAAACATGCCATCCCTGGATGTGTTCAAGTGTCGCTTAGATGTGGTGTTGGGCGATATGGTTTAGGGGTGAACTTGTAGTGTAGGGTCAATGGTTGGACTCGATGATCCCAAGGGTCTTTTCCAACCTGGATTGTTCTATGATTCTATGATTCTATGAGCAGAGGAATTTAATTGCACACAGGCTCCGTTCCTCTTACTAGCTTATAAACTGCTATTACATTTTATACTACATTCATTTTCACCAATTATTGTCCCTTAATCTCCATGCCCTTCCCTAATACTGCTGAATATATTTAAAACTTTAAATCTATTTAGTTTTTCAGTATTTGTCATTAGCACAATGAGATTATTGTTTTTTTCCTAAAATTGCAAACTATATCTTAAACTCCTTTTTCTTTATGCTACTTTTTATTTTTCTAAAATATAGCTGTGCACCAGGAATAAATTGTTTTTATACAAAACACACCAGTTAAAACCATTGCATACAATGTATCAGAAATAAATGAAAAATTGCCATTTCATTATTTTTATTAAGCATATACTATATGACATGAATGTATCTATGCAAATGTGCCCTGGTACTAATTTTGAAACACTTCCAAGGCTACTCATGACTACTCAGATATTTCAAGCTCTCTGAACTCATAAAGAGTCAATTCACTGACTTTTGTTGCTTCTGTTCCACGGTCTTAAAGGTAGCATCAGAATATTTGGAGATAGAGCTGAATTTTTACTCACAGCTAACCTCCAAAATCTGGAAAAGACTGAACTTGGGAATGACAACACAAAAATTATCCACAGACATGGTCCCATGTAGCCAGAAAAAAAGTTGTCAATGCCTTATATCTTCTCCATATCATCTTACCCCAAAGAAAAGGCTATTAGGAAGAGTTTCAGTGTGCCATATAAAATCTGTTTCATTCTATGGACACATCATCAGCATCTGCTGCACAGAAACGCAGGGCAGGGTCACAGCCCTAAGTTTCAGGTGGACACCAGGCACAGTGCAACAATCCTGGTACAGTGTCGAAGCACCCACCTCATTTCACTTGCAGGCTACTTAGGCTACTCAGGAGTAGACAGAGCTCAGTGGAGTCATTGGAACTTCAAGATATGTCATGCAATGGCTTGTTATTGCTCACACAAATCACTGAAAACCTCTCCTATGACACTTGTGCTTTTCAATAAAATCCCAAGGCAGACAGAGGTCAGTAGACCATACCTGTGCTTCTTTAGTCCAGACTCTCTTCTCCCTCCGCTGCTGAACTTAGAAATGATACCCATAAAACTAATGTCCTCACACAATAGTCTTATATACTGTCTCCTAAGCTCCCCTGAAGCCCTTGAAAACTCATATTAACATTACTGAGTTAAAAAAAAAAAAACAGCCAATATGTGGGAGGGTTGTCCAACACCTATCAGCCCTGAATTTAGCAAAACTGCAATTAAATGTATCAGTAGACAATCAGGAACTCTCGAAATTCTCTGAGAACAAGTCTTTACGTATGAAAGTTTGAGTACAGCCTTCACAATCCTCCAAAAATCTGTTTTGTAGGACAAATAGGAGGGGTTTTTTTTCATTTATGATTTTTATTAACATCCACATCAGCTTCAGCTCCCTCTCATGGACTGAATTTCCAGAAGCTCCACTTCATCAGGCTTGTTGAAGCTTATTGTACACAAGAAATGACCTGGATAAAAATGCTGGAGTCAAGACAGAAGAGAAAAACCTTCCCTCCACTTCCATCCTCCTAAAGGTTTACAGAGACTCAGTGCAAGAGTATATTTTGCCAGTAGTTTTCTTACTCAGGAGGAAAACTAATTTAGTAATCTCACTGAACAAATGACAAGCCTGATTGTATCTGGGAGAGAAGCGTAGGAACAAAGAAACTTTGTCACACCATGTTTTTTAGGATGATGTTATTCAACCCCTCACCCTTGCCAGCAATTCCTCATGACTCATTCTCCTCTGAAAATGCTGCTATCGATCTTATATTGAGACAATGAAATTTGACTTATTTGATGTCTGTTTCTGTTCAGTTGGCCTTTCACAGAAGCCAGAAAACAGTATCAAGATGCATTTATAAAATCTGGAAAGTAGCAAGAAGGTTTGGGAAGAAGTTATTACGGAGAAGTATGATGAATAAACAGAGGGCAAAAGTTACTGAAGAACTGAGGTTTCTTCCAATACTACCTCTTCTGAGGAAGCTGCAGAGAAACAGATTTTTCAGCTTGTCAGAGAAAACTCCAGTATCATTCCCAGTTATCTGTTGAGATCCACCAGCCCAAGTTCTTAGAATGCCAAATGCTCTGTCCCTAGCAGCTGTTACTGCACTCAGGATAACAACATGGAAAAGCCAAAGCCTTTTTTACTCTCCTTACACCGGCTAAGTACTCCCGACCACTTGAACCAGCTATTGCAGGCCTACCAGAACGGGCAATTTCAGAACATGATCTTGCTTGTCCTGAAGGCAACAGTAATCTGATTGTGACATGAAAGCCCTTTAGGGATCATCTTTGCTCAAAGAAAAGCCAGAGGGTCAATGTCACCAGAAGCATACACCAAAACTGACTTTGACAGGGATGATGAATAATGAAAAAATGAGGCCTTTAAGCCAAGGTGCTCTAACAAGATTTACCGGGAAGCAGGCAATCTGCCGAGCATCCCTGTACTCTTTGCCCAGCTCCAAGGCTTCAGCCCCTCTCCAAAGGAGCCAGGTTCCCTCAGGCCCTTTCCACTGCCAGAGAGAGCTCTTGAAGCCTCCCTAGAGCATGCTCCCTCTCCTGCAGCACCAGGTTATTAAAGGGCCTGTATTCCTCTGCCTGCCCCCACAAACATAAATCCTCATTTTACGTTGCCTTTCCTTTAACACTGAACATAAAAGAATGTACTTTTTATTGGAGTTTTATCTTTGCCTGGGCTTCTAAAAACCCACACTGAACACTCTGTTATTACGGCCCCTTCTGGATTTAGAAGTATATAAGCTGTTTGTGCCTGGCTGCATACATTGGTATTTTTATGTTCTGACGTATCTTTATCTGTACAGTATCTCTGAATATGCTTAAAACTGTTTCAAAAAACACCTCAAGACTTCATTCAAATAAAACTGTAGAAAAGCGTTCTGCTGCACGTATATTTCATTATCACTAGAACTTTCACTCAGCGAGTGCTGTAGTGTTTAATTTTGGCCATTTGGTTTAATTTGGCCATTACAGTTAAAAGGCCATGCCCCAGATTTGGCCCAGTGAAGAGGTATTTTGCTCCATTTTAAACAGGCACAAGGCATAGCATTTTCACATCATAGAAATGTTTCTCTCTCGTTTTTTTTTTCTAATGTAAATTTTGCAATGCTAATTCCTTTCATAAGAGACGGAGGATAAGCGGTGGTTTACAGTTCAACCTTCCCCTGGTACCCATAAATATTTATTGTTTCTTGCCCTGTTTCAAGGAGCAGATGAAATTCATCTTCCTGGGGTGGGGGGGAAGGGCAGTGAAGAGGGAAGGGATGTGGAGGGGCAAACATCATCTTTAAAGTATAAACGTGAAGAAAACGAAAACAGATGCGTGGAGAGGAAAAGAGAAGCTGGTGGGAACACGGCAGGGCTGGAGCACATTTTCCCTGGGAGGCGGCCTCGCAGCGCGATTCCTTGGGACGCCCCGCGGGCCGGCGGGCTCCCCTGTGGACTGACGGCTTCCCCGGAGGAGGTGGGAGGCCAGAGAGGAGGGAGGCAAGGCTGGGAACCGGCCCGGCTCCCAAGCCAGGGCCCTGGTGACACTGTCGCCTCTTTGGTTATACCTCAGTCCCTTCCAAACAGGGAGGAAAATGTCTCCCGGTCGGAACGCAGAAGGACGGCCTAGCGCTGCTCCCTCGCCCAGGGCCCCGGCGGGGCTCTGCAGCGGGGTGATGGCAGCCTG
>NW_009716453.1:0-22754 GCF_000703405.1 Apaloderma vittatum
TGCGGGCAAAGCGGCAGGACCCTGGCTCGAAGCATCTGAAAGCTCACGGGAGCCCTGACCCCCCCTTTCCTCGGTCACTCAGAGGCCACCGAAAACTTGGGGAGGCGGCAGGACCGGAGCATCTCCCGCAGCAGCCGCGGCCGCCCCTCGCTTCTCAGGACACGGACCTCGCCCACAGGGAAGTCCGGGGGCTGTCTGTGGGAAGGGGAAGCAGGATTTTGGGTGGCTCTCCTTCTTGTTTTTCTTTTTCTTTCATTTTTTTTTCGGGTGGCTTGGAGATGAGGAAGGTGTCTGGCGTGGGCTTCCTCCTGGGGCTGATGTTTCTCCCGGCGGCGCTGGGACAGAGGAGCTCGGCCCGCCCTATAAATAGCAGCCAGCCGCAAAACTTCGCCATCGTCTCTTTCAAATGGGATCACGTCAAGGAGCCTTATATCATCACGGTCTGGATACTTGTGGCCAGCTTGGCCAAAATCGGTGAGTCCGGAGTTCGATATTTATTTAACACGTCTCCCTTTCCCTTCTCCCTGCCCTTCTCGCACCCATCTAAGCTCGTTCTAAGTCCGCTGACCCGGTCTGAGGGGTTCGCTGTCCTGATTTCCTACCGCTGCCCCGCACGGTCCTTTGCAATGTGGTTCTCACCTGCCCCCCTGGGTTCCCTGCTTCATTTTCAGCTTCTGCAGCGACTCCCTGCAAAGCCCCGCAGTTCCTTGGAACTTTGCGTTGCTCTCCTTCCCGGGGGGAGGGGAAAAAAAAAACCCAACAAACAAACCAAAACACCACAACAAAGCAACTTTACAGAAGTGAAACAGAAATCTTGCACAATGCTTGCACAATACCTATTCCAGCTTGCAATATGCCGTTCTCCTGATTATCCTTGGTAGCTGTATTAGGTGACAGCATCAAAAATAAACACTGTAGAATACATGTAGGAACTTAGCAGTCTCTGCTTTGCAGTTGCTGAACTAGTGGAAGAGCATAGCTTGTAGAAAAAAGTATTGTCAGACCATCTGAGGCAGCTGAAAAAAAAAATGCAACCTTTAGAGCATACAGAATTTTCTTCAAGAAATTGGAATCGGTGAAAAGCAAGGACCTAGACTAACTTCAGCGTAGTTTAAGTGAATTCATATAAATGCTCCTGTGTTCGTGACTTTTCCAAAAGCAATCTTCTATTAATAACACTGTTTGCTGAACTAGAAAAGTCACCATTGAACTGGAATGTATTTTGTTTCCCTGATGCTAGTATTCTCAGTCCTTTCACCCTTGGATCTGAAACCAGACTTCCAGTTTGATTGACACTGAAAACGTCATTTTTGATTTTTGGTAAACCATCTCTAAAATCTATCTCAACTCAGAAGGAATGATCAGCTGAAAACTCTACCAATGCTTTTCTGTACTTGTACTGTTAATACTAATTTGGGATACCAGAATCACATTCCATGGATCTTGCATGTCACAGAGAATGCGAGGTGTAAGAAGGTGTACTTAGGTGTATTCTGTCTGTCACATAAGCTAAATACAGTAGGATTTGGGTAGGGAGCATTTTTTAAAAAAGGAAGTAGGTTATGTAGAGGTGATATTGTAAAGCCTTTTTCCGTGATAGCTGCATCTTGGGTTTCACTTACTAAACCATAGATAATATAACTAAATATATTTATCTGAATCACTGTTGGACTGTACCTTGCAAATAGTTTATGTTCAAATGGTTGCCGCATTATCTACATTACATAAGCATACAATTATTTTTTTTATTTTAAGCTGACTTTTATTGGTGGGTAATATCAAGTAGAAAGCTGGGGAAACCAGATGCAGGAAAAAACAGCGGCAACACTGAGTCCCTTTAAAGTTGTGCTAACTAAGCTAATAACTGAGCCAATAATAAGTAAGCTAATACACAGGTTGCTCATTTGGACCTTCCTTCTAAGATGCTCTTCTAAATAAGTATTTACCCTCTGTGGTATTTTCTTTGCTGCTTTGCACACAGGCCAGAGTTGTACAGAGTAACAGCAGAGCTCCGTGTGTCTGTCTGTGCTGTGTCGGAAACCCAGTGAAGCTAATGGGACAGTAAGATTGTCCTAAATTTAAATTGCAATGGCCTGGTTTAAGATTATCTTGGATTAAGATGAGCCATTTTACCGTGAAGCCCTCAGGATAAACTCTTGAGAAAGCACTCATCGTACTTGGGGTTCGGGAGCTGGATGTTGCTGGTTCTGTTTTTCAGTCCTTTGCACTTCTTTCACAGATGCAAGGAACACATCACCTGTAGATAGTATCTATAACCGACTCCATCATTTTTCTTCCCCAAAGCTCTCAAGGTTCATTCTTTTCCCCACATTTGTAATTGCAATTCTATCCTACTCTGGACATTGTCTCTGAAGAAGCTATGGACAGCTGCCTTCTATCCGCGTCAGTTTGTCAGGGGTTCTGGAAAATAGACCAGGAACCTCTCAGAAGATTCTGTATGGCAAAAATGCTATGCTGGATCGAAAAAGATTTATATGTTCAAAAAGCAGACAGAAAAGAACAGAGAGGAGAGGGAAAATAGAGGACACTTGCCCTTGCGTCTCTTGCTTTACTACCTGAAGGAGGGCAAAGGTAGTGGAGTCAAAATGCTGGGTTTGCTGTGGGTTTTTCAGCAGGGGAGGAGCTGCTCTTATGCATGCAAGCTCACTTCTCCAAGACTGTGGAGGCTGGGAGAGCTCTTTTACAGGCAGATGACAGGCAATTGGGTCAGCAAAGGATGTTCTGGGAATTGCACTTGGTAGCTGGGGATGAAAAGCATGTGAGAGTACTTTGCCTTCTCTTGCATTAGAATAACCTTGGGGTTTCTGGTGTGGCGTTTGGGTTTTTTTTGTTTGTTTGTTGCATTTTGTTTGTGGGCCGGGGTGTTTTTTTTGGGTTATTGTTGTCGGTTTTTGGTGTGGCCTTTTTTTGTTTTCAAAAAGTTTCAGTTCATGATGTTACGAGGCTTAGGGGAAACATATATTTAATAGGAGATTCTTGGGGATTTTCTAAGAGTTGATGTTGTGTACGTTCAGAGGGCAAACTGGTGTTGACAAGGCGTTCTGCAACATAAAATGCTGTGTGTGAGATCTTTTGGTGTTTTGGGATTTGTGGGAAGGAAGCTGTTATTTTATTTGATTTGTTTTCACGTGACGAATACTCACATCTCGGGCAAACCTAAGTGTTGCTACAAAGGAAACTGTGCAAGAAGAGTCCTCGTACAGTGCATTTTTGGGCGCTACAGGAAACAATTTGTGTCTACTACTGTGCATCTCAGTGTGCTGTTTTACATACTGTAATTGATTTGATTTGACCCTCTTCATTCGAAATGTTCCAGCTCTTCATTCTAAGGTACACAGTGTTCCACTTTGGCTAATGATCTGTATTTCCTCTTTTGATAGGCTCTCTTATCACTACAAATGAGTATCCTTATGGGATAAGGCCAATAAACTACTTACATGTGTAAAGCTAAGCCAGAAAAACATCTTATCTACATGAAGAAGGTACATGAGGTACGGCTGGGAACCCTCGTAGTGGACTTCAGGTGTCCACGTCCTGGTTTCTCAGTTCTTCAGGTGAAATAACCAGTGCCAATGAAAAGAAAAAAAAAAAACCAATCCACAAAACAACCCTCAATAAACACATACATGTATGTATATATAGTTATACATTAGGGCATTTCCTGTTGTGACTGTGTTGATAGTGTAATGTTTTAAATCGACATGCTTGCACGGTATAACTCTGATTTACGATTGAAGACACATGCGCACTGAGCAGCCTTGCACATGCTTTCTAAGTTCACTTCACCACCTGCCCTCCTCCTTTACATGCCTGCAGTAGATCACGTATTGGGAATGACCTTTTAATAAACAGACATGCAAAAGGTAAAAAACAGTGGCAGGAAAGCCAGAAGTAAGAGGGAGGTCAGGAAACAACTTTGGAAACAAGTAGAAGGAAAGGAAAAATCAGCTCAGGAGCTAAAAATGGGCAACAGAGAAAACAGTTTAAACTCCGAATATTGGATGCAAATTTTTTTTTCTGAGTATATCTCTGAGGCTATATGTGTTGCAAAAAGGAATATCCACTGCATGCATGTTCAAAATCCCACGAGACAGAGAAAGACTGTATTTATATTTTCATTGGTGGTTGAGTTGGGGAACTTGTAAAACTCCTACTGGTGGTTTAAATCCTTTTGCACACTATAACACTTTTCAGAGTGATAGTTAATCACTTGTCCCAAAATTTAACCCCCCGCCCTGCAAAGCGGTCTGTCTGTCTGTCTGGCTCCCTGGACTTGCTCACTGTGGAGCAGACAAGCAACTTTAACAAATGGTGGGAGAATGAATGACTATGTCCAGGAATGAGGAAGGGTACACAGCCCTTTCATTATCTCTAAGTCAAACTTCTTGCCAACTGTTTTTTGTTGGTATAGTTTATGCTGAGCCTAAGAAAGTCACAAGAGCTGCTTATTTTCTTTTTCTTATTTTTTTTCTTTAATGCCCGTGTAGTTGTGCGCAAATTCTGAAGGCTTTTACATCAGAAACTTAAAAGTGGGGGTGAAATTTGAATCCAGGGGCAGCTTGTAGATAAAAAAATGCCACGATGCTTTGGAGAAGGGGGAAGATGATTCACTAAATGATTCACTAAAAATGAACAAACGCGTGGGAGCAGGCTGGTATTTCCCAAAAGATCTTCCTAAATGACGGACCTGTTGAGTCCCTAGGATTTGCAGACCCCAGGAGGGCATGAGCTGTGAAGCACACTGTATCTGAGCTCACAGAGATACGGCTTCCTTACCAAAACTCTAGTTTCTGTAGACTCGGACTCTCTTCATGTTCCCTCTAACGACTCTGAGAAAGGAGCCCTTCAGAGTATTTTGTTAACACAAACAATTGCCGCGGAGAATTTTAAGCATGTTAGGGATGGGCTAGGGAAGGAACTGTGAAATGCAGGTCTAACAACCGATCCAATTTAGGCTCCTGGGGCAATATTTCCTTCTGAAGAAATCAATGCCCCTCCCTCCAAAACAAACTGTCAAAACAAAAGCCCATTTGACTCCCGAGTTTCTCCTCCTGGCCTTTTAAGCACCAAGGAAAAGTGTCAATTACTCAGAGAAAGTGATTAAATAGGAGCAAAACAACATCAAAAAAAGACAAGAACAGCTCTTCTGTTGCAATTCTTCAGTAAATAACAAATTTTGCAAGAAATATTGGAGTATGCTTAGCAGAAAATTATTGGAAGTCTTAACTGAAAACGGAATCAGAGACCCAAATGATGAGGGTACTGCCTGAACACACAAAGCTTAAACTCCCAGCCCTGTCATGATTGTAGGGTCGTTAAAAGCTGCTTTCCTTAATAAGAGGTAATATGAAAAAGGACTTTGCATTGTGATTAAGAAGTCTGGACTTGGCTACCTTCCCCCATATCCTGAGCAAGATAACAAGGGAAAAATATATCTTTTATTTTTGTTATGAACTCGTTAGAAACTGGGACAGGTTGGCACACTTATAAGGGAGCCATATGCATTTCCTTCCTGGATATAGCCTTTTATTATCTACCTTCAAAACAATTACATGGGAATGCTATAAATTTGTGCTGGCAGCTGCTATATAACCGAGGTGTTTTCGTTTTATTAAGATGCTGTATTTCCTCTTGCAAAGTGCTGTTTAGAGTACCTGTGAGCTAGAAATGTTAAGTATTTTTATAAGTATTTTTAATTTTTTTTTTACAAAAAGCAGCTTCTAAGGAACTACCTTTTGTGTGCAACGTTTTAGGCAGCTGAAAAGAACGTTTCGATCACTGAATAATAGCTTAGCACCTCCAGTCCTAGGAACAACTACTTAAGCCACGCCTTTACTAAATTTATGATCTGTAAACGGACGCCTATTTCCACATTTTTATTTCCATTTTACTCCCGTACCTGACTCATCCTCCTCCTGCCCTTCCCGGCTGCCTGAAACACACTTCTCACTTCTCCTCCCTCCCTCCCCCTCCGCCTCCAGGTCTCAAGTCTTAATTATTTAGAGTAGGGAAGCAGATAGGAGAGTATAATTCGACCAGATTCAGATTACATCCCCGCACGAATAGCGCATGTCCAATGGCAACTTGTGTGAATTACATAAGAAAACAATGGCATTCTGCGAATGGCCCCGACTTGAGCACAGCTCAGGCATGCATACCTAAGAAAGGATCTCTGCCATCAATTACTTTCAGGCACCTGAGTGCAGAGTGCTCCGTGTTCTCGGCAGAACAATGGAATCCTTCTGACACCCTCGGTTTAGGGCTGTTGAAACCCTTGATTTACTGTCTTCAGAGCTAGAGCCACTCATTGCCGAGCTGGGTCTGCAAACCCCTGAAGTGACTGTAAATCACAGCAGAGCACGGGCAGCAAAGCCCTTCGGGTGTATGCGGGTTCTCCAGGAGAAAGGTATATTGAGGTTCCCTTTGTTTTGTGCAGCTTGGTTTGTTAGGGAAGCTGGTATTGGAAATCCTGAATTATTACTTTGACCTGACAGGGAGAAAGTTGCTTTTCCAGTCGTTTTATACCAGTGCAAGTCTATTGGGAATCAGCGAGTTTCAACCACCGCTTTGCTTGAAGAAATGTTGTGAATTCAAACAGAAATATTATTTTTTTCTAACCCCCTAATTACCATGTGTTGACTGCTCTGAAGTGACAGGGTAACGGATTATTGAGTTCTTCTCTACCTGCTGTATGGCTTGTTCTATTCCAAGTGTTGAGTCCAAAGTCGTAGAAGAATACCTCTTATCCAAATACTCTTTTTGCTCTTTGAGAAAATTGTCTCGTCTCTCTGCAGTTAGGCCAGTTAAACTGATGTCCCCAAAATTATTCTTCAACTTGCTAACAAGTGACACTCATTTAAAATCACACACCACTAAACCAGCCTTGCTAAACTGCAGAGCGTGGCTGGTTGGCCATGGTGTAATATTTTGATTCCTTTTGTAAAACGGGTCTCAGAGTGTTCACCCCTGCGAAAGGAGTGACTTGATACCCAGTTGACTGCTAAATACTGAAACTACAGGCTGACAAGGAAGAGCTGACTGAGATGGAATATAAGACCTCAAGTGGAAACACTTTTAATTAAGGCACGAATATTTAATGTTTATTCACAGAAGAAAAAAAAACCACCAACCCAAAACCTTGAAGATATTCTGAATGGCCTGTGTAAAAGCAAGGTTTTAGGTAGGTGAATCTGGAGACTTTTCCATTTCCAGTAACTACAAGTAGAAGAAGTCATTCTGGCTTCACTAGTATGTGCCTAAGTGAGCTCTTCTGGTTTTATCTGTTGAAAGAGAGAATGCCTCAGCCTTTCTTCAAAGCCTAATGTTAAAATAGCAGTAGTCAGACACTAAGAAAAAAAAATCTCCAAGTAGATTGCATACAGGTTTTCAAAAATATTTGGTTACTATTTTATCTGCTTCAGTTTTAGCTTTTTAAAAGTGGGGAAAAAATGGATAGTGGAAGATTTATGGATTCATTCACTCCCCAAAATGCCTCTTATGTTCTAGTTTGTACTCATTGCCTCTGGTCCTATATCCTAGTTTGAGAGCACTAGGATAAAAAAATAAATAAATAAATGATTTCTGGGGCTGCCTAGACCATTTGGCAACCGTGATGTGGAAGTAGAAGCAGCTGTGCTAATGGGGAGGAGAGGGTGGGTCAATCACAGCGTTCCTTCCCATGGGGCTCAATATAAAAGGGCCCCTGAGAAGAGCCCTGGGTTTCTTTTGTGCCTGCTGGGCTGGTTGTATTGCTGTTGGCTGTTTCTCATCTCTCCCTGTGCTGCTGGTGTTCCTGTCTTGTGTTCTGATGCTGCAGAGGAGCTCCATTTGGGGAGAGAGGTTTGTCTTGCCCTGCCTCCCCAGCTAGGAGTGGCATGGCTCATTTTCTGCATTTTTTTGGGGGCTGTCATCAGGTCTCTGGGCTCAGGTGCTCTCCTCTGCTGCTAAGTCCAGTCTGGGACTTTTTTCTGCTTGGGACCTTGTCATACAGAAGGTGTGGGCTCCATGTTAGCATCTTCTCTTGAACTTTTGAATGTATTTGCATGCTTGTATAATAGCTGTATATTGTTCAACATCCTCACTATTTCTCTAAGTGTTATTTTATTTTTCATTATACTTGTTCAACCTCACAGTCTCTCTCCCTGGTTTCCCTGTTCTTCTCCCCTGGGAGGGGGCTGGACGGGTCACAGGAAGTGTTGGTCAAAGTTTGGTGGCTGGCCCAGCCTTAAATTTTGACGTCACAGGGCACCACTAAGAAGAGCCTGACTTCATCCTCTTTGCATCCTCAGTTCAGAAATTCATACAGATTGATGAGGTTCACCCTTGAGCCTTCTCTTCTCCAGGTTAAACAGTCCCAACTCTCTCAGCTTCTCCTTATAGGAGAGATGCTCCAGTCCATTCACCATCTTCATGGCCCTTCCTCAGACTTTGTCAGTGTGTCCATGTCTCTCTGATAGGGAGGAGCCTGGAGCTGGACACAGTACTCAAAGTGTGACCACACCAGTGCTGAGCAGAAGCGAAGGAGCACCTACCTCAGCCTTCTTGGCAATATTTGGCCTAATACAGCCCAGAAGATCAGTAGTTGTCTTTTTCTGCAAGGGCATGTTGTTGGCTCACATTCAACTTGGTGTCCACTAGGACCCCAAGATGTTTTCTGCCAAGCTGCTTTCCAGCTGAGTGACCCAGGCACATACTGGCACGTGGGGTTATCCGTCACTAGATGAGGGACAATGCTGAACTTCCTGAGGTTCCTATTCTCCAGCCTCTTGAGGTCCCTCTCGATAGCAGCATCTGGGTGACCTATCAGCCATTCCTCCCAAGTTTGTGTCAGCAGCAAACTTGCTGGGGGAAACTCTGCCCTGTCATGCAAATCACTAATGAAGGTGTTGACCAGAACTGGACCCAGTATGGACCTCTGGGTACGCCAGTAGTTAGTCTCCAGTTAGACTTTGCACCACTCATCACCACCCTAGGGGTCTGGCCATTCAAGCTACAGCTTGACGGGCTATGACAAGTCTGGACTGACACTATCCACTGCTCTTCCCCCATCTACCATGCCAGTAATTTCACTGTAGATGTTTAACCATGCCTTCTTTTTTGTGAAGCCGTGCTAGCTACTCCTGAGGGATTTTTTTTGTCCTTTGTGTGCCTGGAAATGATTTTCAGAATTATCTGTCTTGCCAGCTGGACTTGTAGATCTTGGTCTTTGAATTAGCTGTGTTCGTATATGGGTAGACCTTCGTCCACAGATAGACCTTCATCCACAGATAGACCTTTAATCCAAGCAATGCTTTTGCATATTGTTTTGGTGACATCAACCTACTTTGGTTAACTGGAGCAAGATTCCATGCTAATATGCAGAGGAGAGGAGAATACATGGTGGCTGTACGGAGACCAAAATCGTTATGCTATCATGAATTAAAGAAAGGAATGACAAGGTACCATCGTAAAATTCAGTTCTCTATTCTGGATGCTCTCTGATCAGGATGGCTTCAATTTTCTGATCCAAATGATTTTCTCTGATGTGCCATCTGTTATTCCGCCTTTTCTTAGCTAATACAGGACGAGTTCCATCTTTCATTTCCAACAAGCCATTTTCCAGGATGAACTCATGTTTGCCCTCAGACAAAATTATGTGGGTAGATATTCCACCATTACAGTTCTTGACTCTCCTACAGGAAACACCAGGAAATTTCCAAGTCCATGATAGTTACAGCTGTGGTGGTCTCCTATCACTTCTTTACATGAAACTCAATTGCCTCTTATCTTCATCTCCCTTCACAAAAGACAACGGTGTTTTTATTCTTGTGTTTCTTTAACACTGGCTGTTGTAGATGCTATGTGGCAAAGTGATTGTAGATATTTTTATAGATGAACTAAGTTGTGTGTAGAATCTTTCTAGTGTAACAAGCTAAGATAGTCTTAATTTTAAAAAACCCAGTTTTGTGTTGATCAATGGGCAGATCAATAATGAAAAAAGTAGGACAGAAGCTACAGAGGAGAGTGCATGTTGCATAAAAATAATGTAATTAGGTTTTGAGGGGGAAAGAGCAGAAGGAATGTATGTACTTACATACAGGGTCCAACAAATAAATGTATTAATTTCAAATTTTCTTAATTTCTGTTGTTTTGCCGTCATTAACAAGACAAATGCATGACTATTACCAGAGGTTTTCTGTTAACACACCTTCCATTCATTAAAAGCACTTTGTCATATAAACTACTGCCTAATTCAAATTAGCAATATAAGAATTTCTTTATTTATTTACTTTTTTCAGACTTTGCTTTCTAGAGGTTCAAGAGGACATTGTTTTCCCTTGGGCAGTCTGTCCCCAGGGGACTCATCCAGTGGCTCTACACCTTGTCCTGTGGAGCACAGTGTATCTTAGAGGATGTTACCTTTTACAGTGCAAAAACCCCGAGCATAGCAAGGCTTAATTTTTTTTTTTTTTCCATCTTAACAAAGCATTTCCTAAGCAAGGCATATAGTCAGCATCACTTTGTTCTCTTCAATGTTATGCTAAGTATTGCTTCAAATCAGAGACCCTCCTTTCTGTTTGCTGCCAGTAATCATAAATCTTCATTTTATCTGCGGTTTTTAAAGCTATATACATATATCTCCCAGTTGCCATTTTGTGGCTGATCTGTACATATCTATACCTAACAGCTCCAAAATAAAATCCAACCCAACAACAACAAAAAACTCCAAGCCTCAACAACAAAACCCCCCAAAAACCAAGAACAACAACAAAAAACCCAACAAAACCACAAAACCCAGTCTGGTGCAGCTGTCCACAACTGCAGAGTTCCAAGTGGTGTTCTGTTTTACTATTTCTTTTTTTTCTTCTTTATTTCTGTGTTCCACGATCTCTCACGCAGCAAAAAGATAGGCTGTTAAACCTGGCTCAGGCCAGTTATCTAAGCACTTATGTAGCACCCATAACTGAGCCTGGAACTTGACTCCTAGAAGTGGTTGAAAACTTTCATTGCTTATGCACTAAGTGCCTGGAAACAAAAGCCTGGTTTTGTCACTTCTTGATAAATCTAAAGAAAAAAAAAAAAAGGTCTGCACTCTTCCAGAATTTTTATTAGAAATAAAGAACATGGCAACTTCAGAAACTGCACCTTTTTACTTTTTTCCCCCCTAAGGAATACAGTGTAGTTGTCCTTACTAAAAAACCGTACTTTTCAAGGCATGTTCACTTGAATAATGCTGTCTGGTGTTTGAAAGTAGGAGGATGCAAAAACAGCAGGAGGAAACATGAAGTTTCCTTCTGTTCATTGTGATTTAGAAGTAAAGATTAAAGCCAGTCCAAGATAAACCTGCCACTGTAGATGGAAACTCAGCCTGTGTGTGGCTACTGAAGCTCTTGTGTCAGGAAAGACCTACCCAGCAATAAGGATGAATTGTCTGTAGCCATATTTGCCTGGTGTGGCCTGTGTTCTCTGTCACACGATGTTGAAAATCAGTAGAACCTTGTCTGTATACCTGATAAATATTTTATGATTATAGTCAAGGGAAGTAGCAGTGTATGTGCTGTAGTGTGTATGATAATATTGTAATATATCCTTTATATGATTGCTTGATGCTAAGGAACATGGCAGAAAGTGGAGATTTAAGGAAAATTCGGCTGACGCTTGGCTTCTGTCTTAATATTAATTTAATTTTTTCCCCCCCTTCGTATCAGGCCCAGCAGTATATTCAGGTACAGAATTTGGAGAGATCATTGGAAAAAAAACCCAAACACAACATTGGCAGAAAATTACGAAGTTTCGCTGTTCACAACACTTTCTCTTTTGGAACAAAAGCAGGATTAACCCACCTGCATTTTTCATTTTATGGGTGGTATAAAGCAGTGTCAGACCACTTAGGTCTTTCTGTCAGGCTGATGCTTCCCCACTCCAGTACTTTTTTACAGAGCATATCCTGGTATTTACATATATATGAAGATGTTGCACTAGGATTTTTAGAATTAAGTCCACATATATATATATATTTTTTTTTTTGAGTTATAAACTTTCTCTCACTTACGATTTATCTGCGCATAAATGATTTAACTCCCTTTACTGGACGTGACCCAGCAATGTGCGCTCGCAGCCCAGAAAAGCAATTGCATCTCAGGCTGCATCAAGAGAACCCTAGTCAGAAAGTCAAGGGAGAAGGAAAAATAAGCCGTGTACCTGGATTTCTGAGCAAAATTCCTTCCTTCAGGGGCAGGAATGAGTGCATTCAGTAAGGAAGCGTGTGCTGTCTTCTGCTCTCTATTGCCTAAACCAGAAGCTCTCAGGCTTGATTGGTGAAAATGGGGTTTTCTTAACTTTCAGTGGAACAAGTAGACAGTAGTGTTGTGACTATTGTAACGTGAGAATCCTTGACTATTTCTTCCCCGCCTACCGCCTTGCTCAGTTCCTTACCATCTTGTTTCGGACTAGCACTACCGATGTTAACAGAGCTGTTCTGTCCTTAAGTTTAAAACTTCACGAAGGGAATTGTCTGTGGAGAAACAGAGGGGTGACAAGTGGCTTCACCAGCATTCTTACAGAAAAAGGTTTCTACTTGCCACTCCATTTCCTGACAAAGTTTTGGAGTCTCAAATCCTTCCCCGAGGAGCTTCCTCAGCCCTTTAAAAACCTTAGGAGAAAAGCTCTATCCTTAATCTGTTGTCATTCTGGACACCTCATGGCAGTAAGGAGTGCTTCCCTTAAAAGTGTTTCTAATTTGTTAGTTAAAAAACAATCCCGTCTAGAAAATCCAAGACAGCAAATTCCTAGCACGCGTAAACAACATACTTGAGTTTCTGAAATTACGCACGAGAGCTGTAATCCATCATGAAACTTTTCTCTTATCAAGCTGCTGGAGCCTTTCCTCCAACGCGACCGGCAAAATTTCGAAACCTTGCAGGGTGCAGAGCATTATGCACTTTCACTGGGAACTAGCTACCTGCGTTTTCTCAAATCAAGCTTGGTTTTGGTTTCAAGCAAGAGCTACATGACATTTGTGAGGTTCTTCTGTCGCTGGGCATCACTGCTGAATTTGAATGCTTGTTTAATTTACTACTGTAATCTGAAATACTTCCACTGTAATCCCATGCTATTCCAGTTGTGCTAATTAAAATCTCGCCAGGGTGGAATGCAGGGGGCGGAAAGCAAGGCACTCTACCAAAGCTTGTTAAAAAATAAAAAAAAAAAGTGCTTTTCTACCTCATGACTTGAAGCAGCCTTCATAGCTATTCCCTCTAGCCCTGAGGCTTTAATTATGTCCTTCATGCCCTTCCTAACGGGCAGCAATCCTTGCCATGCCCTGCAAGAAGCAGAACTGGTGAAGAACAGGGAGTCCCTATAGTATAAGGGAAACTTTTCAGAGTTTCAACCTACTATTGGGGTTCATAAAATTATTCATCTTCTTCTTCTTTGTGGACCTGAACCAAGTAGAAGAGCTGGTTCTGTTTTGTGTTCAGGCTTTGGTGATTCTTTATGCAATTTATCATGAGACCAGAACAACTCTTCTGTATATTAGCAGTAATGCATTTCTTCACAGTTCTTTGTCTGTATGAGCAAAAGCCAAATTATTCCCAAAGGGAGACCTTTTTTTTTAGACCTCAGGCAATCATTTTAGTCAAAACTACCATAGCGATCAGAAGATTACCGCTAATTCTACTCGCAGTTATTGTTTACCCTTCAAGGTGTAATTGAAACAGGTTAGGGCAGAAACCAACTATTTTTATTCTTTTGTATACAGAGTAGCTCTGGTACGTAACACCCTTCAGCTGTGCTTCTTTATATTCTTATTCAGCATGGAATATCATGTACTGACAGCATCCTAGACACAGAAAACTCACAGAAACTCTTAACTGAGTTTAGTCTGTGAGGACTATTAACTCAAGCAAGAAGATTGTCTGTCAAACTTCATTCTAATACCTTCACTTAGGAAATGAAGCGGTTTTATGATACTTCTGCTGCCCTGTTTTATATCCTCTACTATGCTTCAAGGTGTTTCTAACGTGTACTTTGCTCTCATTTTGAAATATTATTTTTGACTGCTCCCATTTTTCTTCCAGTGCTGTGCAGTTCCATAAGGGCCAAATGCTACCACGCTTGCACTGCAGTGGGACTGCTCCTTCAAAAAAGGACTATTTGGCATAATTATGATAAACTGTACCTGACTGTTTAAACTTCATTATGTTCTAAGTGCTTATAGAGGTAATAGTTGCTTACTCACACACCTCTTTGAATTTGACTTGGGGCTATCTTGTTATGTTATGACCTGTCAGCTGGGAACCTTGACCTGTATGTTGGTTGCATTTTTAATTGCTAACGTATTTTGTTAATTGTTCACCTACAAAGAACAGCGACCTAAAATCTCCCGTTTAATGAGCTCATTACAATGCTGTACGCTTTGCAAATGGCCATCATTACGTAGGTGACAAATAAAGAAAGCTTTCTTGAGCTGGATAAAACCAAACTCAAACCAGTTCATCTAAATAAGTTAAATACAAAGGACTTCGTGCCTTTCTTAGGAAAAAAAAAGTCCAAGATTAAGTATCAATAATATTAATAGTCATGTTCATGTAGTGTATTTTAAGACAATACCCAAGCACCTACACCAAAACCAGCTTTTACTGCTTGTTACACAATACATATATACCTCTGAGTTTCTTCAGATCTGTATATAAAATATCTCTGTGTTCTTGTTAATAAATCTTTCAATTTTTGCTAGAGTTAGTAAAAGCATAAGGTGCTGATTAACAAAACAATTTAAGACTTGTCAAAGTAACGTTGTTTTGAAGAAATTAGTGAGTACTTTTCCTTTAAGGGTTTTGTCCTGCTCGCATATAAACCATTCAAAAAGGCAAAATCAATTCCCAAGACTTGCAGAATACCATTGTTGCAAGGTCCACCAAATGGAACCTGAAGGACTATAAAATGTGCTATCAGTCTCCTGACCTGCTTTGATACCTGCTGCTTTGATATGGATTAGGAAGGCAAATACAAGTAATAATAACCAGCCACAGCCATCTCAAATCCGCTCAAACCCTTCCTGGACAGACTAGAAAAGCAATTCCCTAATGCTTTGAATCCTTGCTTCAACTGAACCACTCTTAGAACATGAGGAAAGATATTTTTTTCCTCAAATTAGGCCTAAATTGGTCTGTTAATGAGACAAGGAGTAGAATGGTTTCCAGGTGGGTAAGGGAAGGACAAGTATGAAACTGCAAGAAGATTATTTGTGGAAGTCAGTAAAGTTTAGTTTTAGGACTGGCATTGTGCGGGATCTTGTTTTTTGGGTTTTTTTTATGTTTGTGCAGTGGTAATCTAAAAAAAATAAAAAAAGAGGTGAGGTATCCTACAGAATGGTTATGATGACACATTTCCCTTGGCATTATCTGTATTCATGTAGATCTGGCTATTGTACAAGAAAAACGTATAATCTTGGGGATTTAGGGGAAGAGATGAAATAAGAATAATCTCAAGGGCAGTTTCAGTCAGGGACCAACGATAAGAATTTCTCCATGAGGCTGTGAATCAGAAGAAGAGAGGTACACGTTTGCATGAAGCAAGTACAGGATGAATGCAAGTTACCAATGTGATAATGAATCCAGGATGCAGCTGAACTATATAGATTGTGATAGGAAATTATTAATGCTGTCGGTCCGGCTTCTGCTGTGAGTCATGCAGAATGCAGCCTGTCCTTGCGAGGACTCCGAGTCCACAAAGGTGAACTCTAACTGAAACAGAGAGAGATGAAGACTGAAACTCAGAGGTTTAGTTTAATGAACCAGGGACAAGCAGCAAAAAGATGTTTCTCTCTGTCCACATATAATAAGAAGTGAAGGGTTTAACATTAGGGAAAAAGAACTATTTAAAACCAGATACCACCGTCACAAAGGAAAATGGATATAAAATAGCTGTGAACGAGTTCAGACTAGAATTCAGAATGAAGTCTCTATGCAACGAGGGCTGCTGGTCTGCCTTTGCACGGGCTTAGCTGGACCAAAAAATCATCTGAAATGAGGATCGTTAGACACGGTGGTGTGATAATGGAAGGCCTGGCTACATAACCAAATAGCTCTTCTAATTCTTATGGTCATAATTAAAATGCCTAGATCCTCTGTGCAGGCTGCTTAAGCAACTGTAATTAGTTGGAAAGTTATGCCTAGGGCTATGCAGGGAAGAAATGTTTGGTTGTGTGGCAAGGGTAGTCGGGTCATGGAGGAGATCTTGAGGAAGAGATCCAGGACAACTGAGGTCAATGCACAGGGAAGCAAAACTGGCACCAAGTAAAGCAACAAGCTTTTTAGAGAGCTGGTAGATGGGCAAGGCTGCTGAGAAGAAAGGGAACCGTAACGAAAGATAAGTATAAATATGGGAAAATTTCTTCCACGGGAAATTGTATCAAAAGCTGTCTCTTTGTAGAAGAGTGGAGAATTTGAAGTAGAAGCTGTAGAAGTATAAAGTTGTCCGTCAAGGGAGACAAGGTGAGTGAGGAGTGGAAGACTCTTCAAAAGAAAAAAAAGATTATAAACACTAATGTTTAGCATTGTTATGTAATTTTCTAAGCGATTGCAACAGTGAAGTCTCCTGAGGAATTTGTACGGTCCGTGGTTTAAGAACCATTCCTGGACTAGGCAGTGTGCAGGATAAAACTGCCAGATGCTGCCCTCACTACCATGCGAGAACCACAAAGAACGGGACCAGCAGCCACTAAACATCAGAGATTATACATGCACCTGTTAGTAAACCAAGAGTAGGAAAAACCAGTGATTGTTCAGCTTCTTTTTAGGTGTTGGAGAGGACAGGGTAACATAATCTTGTACATACACAGCCCGATGAGAACAAAATGTCAAACGCTAAGAATCTAAAATAACCTTTAAAAAGAAATTGCAGACCTGAAAAAAAAAAAAGGAGGGGGAAAAAGGACAGAAACACAGTTGTTTCTGCCCTTGATCCCTTCTTGAAAATGTATACTCCATCTACTTTAATCAGTGTGCCCATTCCCTAGTCAGGTAGACCAACAGGATAGGACTGGGACTTCCCAGAGGCTTTTGGACTGCATTACCCCCCTGATCAATTCAGTTCACAAACTGGTATTTGTTTGTACTTTGAGGTGTTATACAGAAAAGGTAAAGCAGATTTTTTCATGCACACTCTTGAAATATATTTCAGATTTATAAGTTTCCTTGAAGTCATAACATATCTGCAGAAGATGCTACTAAAAAAAAATTGCAGAAAGGGTAGAACTAAATTTCTAAACACAATTTCCCCTCTATACCATTAAGGAGAATGTGAACAAGTAGATAAGATTAAGATAAGAAAAAAAAAATTCCTGCAGGCCAGTCAGAGTCCAACAGCTGGAAGATTTCCCTTTAGGCAGAATATTCTTTTGTGGAATTTATTCATGCCTTCTCTTAAGCAGTTTCTATCTTGTGCCATTGCAGGAACCTGATTATATAGTCCCTTGGAGACATTGTTATTTGTGTCTCTAACGTAAATGCAAGGAATCACAAAGAAAACTTGGCAGCATTTTACTCTGGCTTTGGTCAATGGCAAGGGTTCCCACTGCTTGCAGAGAATCCAGACTGAGGCAGTGATATTAGCTGAAAAAAACGTTTCACTGTTTCCAGGGCTTTGATTTTACACTAACAAAATGAATGGAAATGTCATTAGTCACTTGAGATAGTGTCAAAATGACCATATAAGTTCTGAAATTTAACAGTATATTAAATCAGTAGTTTCAGATTTTTATTCTTGCAGTGCTGTGTTTTCAAAAGGTGGCAAACCTACCTCAAATACTTCTTTTTAGCTGGAAGCAAAGCACAAAATTCTAGAGCTAAGTCGCTGAAGTGTTTGGCTTGATGATCAAAGATTGGTATTTGTTAAAAACAGGTGCTGTTAGAGATAATTTTTAAAGAAATATGGGAAACCTTACTTTAGAAAATTCTTGTGTGTGCCTATGAATCTTGACTTCAACATGAATTGCACGTTATCTCTTTATTATTATTATTATTATTATTTTTCTTGCTATTTAACCAGTCCCTTCTGTCTTCATTTAGTGAATGAGAAAAAGATTATTCTGCTGATCAGCTTCTTGCAAAGCTGTCTCAGAAGGCCTTAGAAAGCATCAGATAATCCCCTGATACTGTAAACTCCACTGAGGGATTTAATCAAGTTTTGTGTTTTTACAAGGTGATAAAAATAACTTCTCAAAGCATGTTTCTTTCTTTGAGTCAAAAGAAACTGGTTCCAGCCATCAGATCACAGAGTATAATTTTGTTTTGTCTTTCTCATCAGATCTGTTAAATGACACGGTCCATCTTCTTGGATCTCAAAGGAAGCGTCAGAAAAAGAAAAATCTCACAGCAAGTTTGTACTACATAATTGCTTTGTAACTTTGTAGAAATATTCCAGTTCAGTGACGCTCAGCTTAAAAATAAACATCAGCCAGTCCAAACCACTCTCAAGCTAGGTTTAGCATGTATCGAATGGAAAGCATATGTTTAACTTTTTCACTTATACCATGCCTAGGCTTAGACGAATTCTAAATGATAAAATTTATAGGTCACATTCTAAACGATAAAATTTATCGATCACACTGCTGCCCTGTTATTTCCTCTATGCCATAGGCTGGTTACAATTTTTCTTTCTCTGCTCTTTCCCCCTTCTTGTTAAAATATGCCAATGTACTTATTATTAACAGCAGTGAAAATAGACTTAATTTCATCTCTGAGTCCCTCACAGAGTAATTTATTTGAGCAGCACTGCATGCTATCCCTGCTGAAATTGGTAATTTCTTTCACAACAGAATCAAATTAAACTCCTTCTGCATTATTGTTGGATTCTGTCTTAGTCCTAAGTCAGCTGAAATATCTAGTCATGGTAGACATTTAGATGTCAAGGCTTCCAAGTCTTCTATTTTGTCATGGGGATGTGATTTGTTTCGTGGGACTTTTCCTGGATCTCTCCTAAGCAGGTAAAGGCAAACTTTATGAAATGAATGTACGATCATTATGTCATTTTGTAACACACTCGGAACGTATTATCTTCAGGATAATGCATGGTTGAAAAAAACAATAGGGAGTGAATTTGGAATTGATCTATCAGTTTCTGTAACCGTAATAAATACCCATAGCGCACAGCCTCGACGGAATGCATTTTATGCCATAGCCAGGAAAAAAAAATATTGGTCACCATAAGTGAAAATAAGAACTCAAACACAGATTGAAGTTCCAGTTGCATATTAGTCTAAAGATATTTTTGATGAATTCCATCAGTTGTGGTATTTTCCTTTTAAATTTTTCTACTTTTATAGACTCTAGGATTCTGTGAAACAGGTTGGGTACTACCTGCCTGCAGGGTTAGCCAGGCTGTTACCTTAAACACAGCCTGGTGTCCAGGTTTTCCTTGTGCTGAATGGAAAAAAGAGAAGAGGCATCTCTAGAGCTCCGTTTCATGCAGTAACTCTCCTGTCTGCATTCCTAAACTAACAAAGTGGAAGAATTTATTGCTGGTAGTATTAAAATCTGGTACTGATAATCAGTTAATTGGAGTTAAAGGGGGCAGAGACAGATACGACATAACTGATTCACTGGGAACTTATAGGCAGAGGCAGTGTTATATCCAAAATCAGGTTGGCTTCCCAATACTCAGTAGGAGAAACTGGTTTTGCTTATACGGGTGAGAATTCTACACAGTGTGCAATTTTAGCTGGACAGGTTTGAGTGGGTTTTTCTTCTCAGATGTCTAGTTCTGAAAAGTCTTCACAGGTTAATTTTAAATTTTTAACTTCTTGTAGTCATGGCTTATCTGCAAACACTTACTAACTTGGGTTACTAAGACTAGCTCAGCAACATTCATTTTCAGGGATAAGGAGATAATCCCTACTCTGTGGGGTGATAAATTAGTTGATAATTCACTGACTGGAAATTTAAGGAATCAGGAATGACCAGTAGGAAAGACTTTCAAGCAGCTAAATGCTACAATGGATACACATGGGATACTAGCTAGTTTGATCTTCCTTATTTTTTATTTTTATTTTTAATGTGAGCCCAAGGTATTTTATCATAGAGAGGAAACTAACCTTGCCTTGTCTACAAACACATAGGAACATCTACCTTCATGCTCATTGTTGGTACAGGCAGGCTGCTGTCATTTTTCCTTTTTTGTTTTCTATCCTGATGAGGCCACAGATGTTACACAATTAGTAGGAACGGTCTTGTTGTGGGACTACTGTAAGGATGAGTGATGCTTCTAACATTGCCTGTGTAGATGCAGCCAAGATGAACACAAAGAATTCAGGAACGGGACACTCAAAAGACTCTAGTAAATGTTTGATGAGGACAAATACTTGGCTGGGAGGAAAAACAATGGCTTTTCAGTAAAGCAACCTGGTCTAAGATCTCTGCCTTGTCATGGGAAACATTCTTCCACTATACCTTAAAAGGCTGGATTTCTGAATGATGGTTTACTGTCCAAATTAGTTTTGAATTGGTTTGCAGTAGCTCGGTAAGATCTTCAATCCAGTTCTAGGCTGATGCTCAAACCAGGAGAAACTTGGTGGCTTTTAGTGGATTTTTTTTTTTCCCTGAACTGAAGCTCATATTTTTAACTCCAATCTATATACGTAAAATCCCATTTTCTGGGTAAGTATCACAAAGTGTCAGCGTCTAGACCATCTAGGACACATCAATATTTAAGATAAACTCAAGGAAAAGCTCATAGAAATCCCAGGAAAGTCAATTAACACACTATACCTTTACATATTTTTCTATAATAGATAGCATGTATTGTTCATCTTCATTAAGATTTGACATACTACTATAAGATACAGGTTTTATGACACTGTTTATACAAAAGAAAGTAGCCTGTGCAAACCGTTTCCCACAAGTATATCTATATATGAAGAAGTCCCTAATAAACCCCCATTTCTCCAGAAAATGTCTGAAGTAACTGCAATATTTTGATTTTGAGGAAAAGATCCAAAAGCGATCTTCCATTATATCAGTTTCATTCCCCTCCTGATGCAGACAACATTGTTATATAATATTCTTCATTAAATTTAAAGAGACTTGTCTTGAAATTAGTTCTTTTGGCATTCTTCTCCCACCCTCCAATAAAGCCGCTCATACACGTGTTGTTTTTAAAGACAAGTGTTGGGAGGTCAAGTGTGCGGTTTTAGATATAGAAATAAACCATAAAGCCATACATTAACAGCACTTCGGCCGCTTCTTTTGTCTTGTGCATCCTGCTTTGCACAGAACACTGTCTTAAAAAAAACCTAAACAGATCTTGAACAAAGAAGATAACCCAACAAGGCAAATAGATGCCATGGAATATTGGTTTCATATAAGTTGAAATATGCTGGATAAAAATCTGAAAATCAACAGTTTTAGACTTTGCCTTAGACTTGGCCTTTCAGGGTTTGCCTTTCAGGGTTTGCCTTTATCCTGACTTCTTTTAAGCTTTGCCACTTAGACTTTGCCTTAGACTTTGCCTTTGCCTTAGGCTTAAGTAGCTGTGTTCTGACACTGTCTGCATTCCCACGGAAGCAGAAAGTTTGCATGAAGTCAAAACCACCAGCTCACAACTGTTTGTTGCCCAAATTGTTTCACCGTTTCAATTCTGACAAACTATTTTCCTCTTCCCTTGCAGTTTTCCAGTTGTCCCACAAAGTCACTCGGGTGGTTCCAGAGAGTGCTCTGCTGATTGTTCTCGGTCTTCTCCTCGGTGGCATCGTGTTGGCAGCCGATCACATCGCCTCCTTCACCCTCACGCCAACTGTATTTTTCTTCTATCTGCTGCCGCCCATTGTTTTGGATGCTGGATACTTTATGCCAAATAGATTGTTCTTTGGAAATCTTGGTTCCATCCTTCTGTATGCTGTCATTGGGACAATCTGGAATGCTGCCACAACCGGTTTATCCCTCTATGGTGTCTATCAGACAGGAATAATGGGTAAGTTTGATCTGCGAACGCACAATTGTTAAATAGTACTGTATGCCAGTCGTTTAATGGGTGATAATCTACAATGTAACAGCTCTTTTCAGCAGAAAAAAAGCCAGTTTTAATGGCAGCCATTTGTAACAGCTTTACCAAGTTTAAGAACGGTCTGAGAAATCTTCTCTGATGCAAGCATGAAAGGGATGTGAACCCATGTCTCTCATTTTCCTGCTCTACGTGCGCTCGAACACTCAATATAAGGCTCAGGGTTCATCCTACTAATGGACATCTTGACAAAAACACACTCTGTGAAACAGAACCATCTTCCTCAGTCAGCTTTAATATTAAGTAAGCAGTGGTTGCTGAGCAGGTATGCATGCGTGACATCTTTGTTCTGTCTTCTGAGGTGGGAAATTGTAAGTGAAGCCTTAGAGAGCTAAGTAGCACACGTAAGACACACTCTGTAACAATTATACCACGATATAAAGGCATGTGGTTGCTAGAAAAGGCACAGAGCAGCAATTCTGAATCTCCTCAGCAGATCCAGCAAGCACATAAGCCACGTACTGCCACCCGAAGAACGATAATTTGCATTGCATGTTGATTGAAACAGGCATCCTATCTATGCTTTTTGTAGCATTCATACTAAGGAAGCTCAAGAGGCCTTCTAGGACAAAATTTTCTTAGGTTAGTGAATCCTAGAAGATACTTACAGGGTGCATCTCCTGAAAGCAGTACAGAGAGCATGTGATGCAAAACGAACTCAGAGTACTTTGTCGCTGATTCGTTTTTCATAGAAT
>NW_009716454.1:0-36585 GCF_000703405.1 Apaloderma vittatum
GGCCGCACTCTGCCCCTGGGGGTGGGGGAGACGTACCGCGGCCTCGCAGCTTTCCAGGAGCCGCCTGAAAAGAGACCCCGGGCCGCTGGCAGGCCCCTGAGCCCTCCTGACCCGGCAGATCCTCTGCGGGAGCTGGGCTGGAGGCAGGGACAGAAGGCGCAGGCCTTGCAAGGGACCCCACGTATTGCTGGTACTCCCACCGAAATTCTTATTACCATCCCAGGCCAGGCTCTGTGCTTCCTTTATTGCCAAAATTGAACCTCTCCAGCACATAACTGCAGTGTGGTGGAGGTGTGACCATTGCATCCCTTGCTGTGGTGATGTACTGCTTACCGGGTTGAGAAAGTCATGTCACCAGGTACATCTGGCTCCTGTCTTTCACCAGCTTCTGCGTGGGATGGGATGATTTTTTTTATGTCCTGGGAATGCAAGCTGTCTGTGTTTACAGGGGGGTCAGGCTAGTGGCTAAATTTCTCCTGGTGGTTCTAACATTGGTAGCTTTGATCTCCTGACTATCTGCTGGTATTGGTGGCAGGATCTCTATGGCCTGGTGTGGTGTCGGTGGTGTGAATCTGCACAGTTGCTTCTTGCAGATGATACTGCATCCAGCACTTAACAGGTTGTGACAGGAGCTGTGTTATTCTTCTGCCAATGGCTGGACAGGACTCCCAGCTCCAGGCAGGGTTTGTGGAGAGGTGCAGGTGTGATCCCCAGCTCACCTGCTACCCTCTTTACCACGCTTGTGGTTGGTGCTGGAGGACAAAGTAAAGGGCAGGAGAAATTCCAGCGTTGCAGCTGCCTTTGACAGTCCCCTTTCCCCCTACAGGTTGAAGAGCTTTTGAAGGAGGTGATGCTGAAGGAGACAAAGAAGAAGAAGATTGATGCCTTCCTCCATGAAATTAATAGCCTGCTGAGTGCCATCCCAGAGACCCCAGAAACTGAGGTATGTTCCAGAGGGATGGAGAAAGTGGCAAGACCCCAGTATGGAGCAGGCATTGCTCTTACTGTGCAAGCAGAGGTCCTCATGGACTCTCTTCCTCTTGCACTGAGAAAAGTATTACTTTGTTTTATCTTGGAGGGGAGGGGGAAGCTGCATCTTTAAGCCTTGCATGGAAGCGTCTGGAGCCTTATGGGGAGAGGGGACCTGCACATCTACTGTTGGTGATGCTTAGAGCATTTCTCTTGTCCTGTCTCTTCCCAGCTCACTAACCAGGCCTGGCTGCCCAAGGATGTGAAGGTCCCATTCCTGCAGGTGCCATTCAATGTGAAGGGGAGGTTCCACTTTGTGCCCCCGACCGAGCTGAAGGTGGTGGGCAGCTACCTACTGGGAACCTGCATTAGGCCAGAGATCAATGTGGACGTGGCAGTGACCATGCCACGGGTGAGTCTGGCCAGCCCTGTTCCCCATGACTGCTATCCTGTCCTCTCCGTTCCTGAGCGTGGTTACAGCACCTGGACATGCAGTATGGTGACTCCCATGAGGTGCTATGGAGTGCTGTCTCACTGCTTGCTCTGTAAGAGCTTTTAGTTCCTCATGAGACTCTTCCTTCTCCGTGCCGGGGCTCTGCAGGTAAGGGAGGTGGGATTACCCCATTGCTTTCTCTTCCCAGGAAATCTTCCAAGACAAAGATAACCTGAATCAGCGCTACCATCGTAAGAGAGCTCTGTTCCTCGCCCACATCGCTCGGCACTTCTCCAAGGAGAAGCTCTTTGGCAGTGTGAAATTTGCCTACATGAACAGCAACCATCTCAAGCCCATCCTGCTCCTGAGGCCTCAAGGTAGCACCTGAGCCTTGCTGTGACTGGGGTTATGAGTGCGTACTGGCATTAAGTAGACAGTGGTCTCATACCTGGAACAGGTCCTGTGGAGGGGGTCAGTCTGGGACTGTCTTCACAATTAGTGATAATTTTAATTTTCCTAATTGTCCTCGCCTTCCACACACTCCTCAGGGTCTTTTCCTCTCCCAGTCCGCCTCTGCAGCTTGGCAGGGCTACCCAGCCTTGGCCTTGCTGGCTGGCCCACTTCGTTGTTACTTCAGGGGGTAAAGCAGACCCTACAAGTTTGTGTCTAGCAGTACCTTTCCTCCTTGCTCCCTGTCATCCTCTTGTCTTCCCCAGGCAGCTGTGTGCAGCCTGGGTCTTTTCTGAGATGACTTGGGCTGCATGGGCTGCTGGGTGCTGCTTGATTTTCCACACCCCAGGTGGTAGTGGGTTTGCGTCTGGGACAAGCAGTTGTGTGGGAAGGCCAGGACAGGCAGGAGACTGCTGGGCTACAAGACTGGCCAGTCCCAAGATGGGACTTGGGCATGGGCAATCTGATCTCAGCATTGCTCCTGGCTCTGGGGTGTTGTCACTCACTGCTCTGAGATGATTTCCACTGCTGCTGAGCTTTGCTGGGAAGGAGCTTTTTCCTTCTCCAACATCTCTTCCTCTTGCACATCTACCCTGTGGTGTTTACAGGCAAGGATGAGAAGATGGTCACTGTCCGACTCCATGCCTGTCCTGCCCCGGGTCTCTTCAAACCGAGCCGCTTCTATCCCAGCAAGAACAATGTCCGGACAGCTTGGTTCATGGAGCAGAGCACCCCTAAAGAAGGTAGGGCCTGGGGCTAGGGGAACACAAGGCTGGTCCGTTCAGCCAGAGACTGCACCCAGTGCCTGGAGGTGGATTCACTGCAATCCTCTTGTGTGAGCAGGAGGTTTGTGGTTGAGTGCAACGTGCTGTCATTTTCCCACACAGGAGCCCCTGAGCCCCCGACTCCACACTACAACAACTCGATCCTTTGTGATACGGTTCTGCTGTCACACCTGCACTTCTTGACTAGTGCAGCTACTGACTTCCCAGGCATGAAGGATGGCCTGGCCCTTCTCAAAGTCTGGTTGAACCAGCGGCAGCTCAGCAAGGTATGTCCTGTGCCAGGGCTCAGAACAGGCCCTGCTCAGCTGGCTGACCTGCCTTTGGCCTGCTTTTCCTTCCTAGGGGATGGAAAGGTGGTGGTTTGGTCCTGGTAGGTGCTGTGGTGGGGCTGTGACTCTGATTAGAGCTGTGTGAGATTTCAAGGAGCTCCATCCTACCTTGTATGTTTCAGTGAGTCTGTTTACTGACAATTGTGCTTTTTTGAGATCCCTGGAATGAACTGCTAGAGTTTTGGGTATTTTTTGGGGAGGAGGGAATTCAGCCCATTTCCCACAGAACTTTGAGGTGTTGCCTTCCAGCAAGGGAATCCAATTCTCTGCTTGTTCTATCAAGCTTTGCCTCAGTGTCTTCTTAGTGGGCTTGGGGCTTGGAGGCTGCTCTGCTGGTGATGACAGAGGCCAGAAGCATCAGGGATGGATTCTGGGGCTCGTGGTGCCTTGTTGAGCTCTTGTTGACTCAGCTCTCTGTCTTCACAGGGCTTGGGGTGTTTCAGTGGCTTTTTGGTCTCCATGCTGGTTGCTTACCTGCTAATGAAACGCAAAATCGTCAAGATGATGAGTGGGTACCAGGTGCTGAGGAGCACTCTGCAGTTCCTGGGTGAGTTTCCAGGGCCCTCTATGGGCAGTGAAGGGCTGGTGTCAGCATGAAGCCTGAATATGGTGGGGGAAGGGGGAATTGTGGCTTTTCTCTCTCTAATGCTGAGGCCCTGTGGGTGGGATGGACAGGAGGGGATGTGGCTGGATGGAGGGCAGGGCTGGATGGAGCAGCTTGCAGGAGAATGGGTAAGGCCAGCATTGTGTTGTGACACTGTTAATGTTGCGAGACCGCAGTGGTATTGGCTGTACCTCTTGTCGCCAGTGGAGGAGATGTTGATGGTGGTGTGACTTGTTTCTTCCTGTCTGCCCACAGCCACCACTGACCTGAGTGTGACTGGGATCAGCCTAGCAAAGGATTTGGATGCCTCCCTGGTAAGCAACCCTCTAGGAGGGTCTTGTGCCCATGTCTGTTTATCCTGCCAGCACTACCCAGGCAGAGACATGCCTATTATAGGAGTGTCACATGGCAGTGAAGTGGTGGTGCTCTGGTGTCTGTACTGTGGCACTAAGGACTGTGGTTACTCTTCTAGCCTGTCCTGGACGACTTCCACCAGGCATTTGAAGTGGTCTTTGTGGATCCTTCCGGGCTGGTGAACCTCTGTGCCGATATGACTGCCAGCAAATACCACCAGGTACCGAACAGGTTGTAGTGGCATCTGGAGATGCTGTCCTGTCAGTGAGCTGAAGCAGGCAGAGTGGTTAGACAGTTTGGAGGAGGATGTTGGACATGGGGAGGGGATTCAGTGTTGCTTTTAAAGCTTCTAACATCCATTTCCATCTCTGAAACTTAGAAGTGAATTTTAAGACTGTCTTGCTTGAATGATGGAGAAAAGTTTTCTTCTTTGTAGGCACTTATGGGTGAAGCCAAGCAGCTTTTAACAGAAGTAACTGTTTTGGAGCAGGGAAAACCCTCCTTGATGACAGGGGTATTGAGGAGGGACTGTCTGGGCAACAGCTGTTGGTGACGTGGCTTCATGCCAAGGACAGAGGCTGTCTTGGATCAGGGTCTACTGGTGCCAGTGGAGGTGGGGTGGCTGTGGTTGGTGATGACTGCTGGAGGGATTTGCTTTCCTTCTTCCCTTTGATTCATACTCTTGGTCTGTCTTGTCTCCTTGCTCAGGTCCAGTTTGAAGCCAAGCGCTCCATGGAAATTTTGGATGATCGGATGGTGGATGGCTTTCAGGTGTTGCTCATGACTGCAAAGCCCATGCTCAGAACTTTTGACCATGTCTTCCAGTGAGTCTTGCTGTTCTGGTTAGGTAATGCTGAGTAGTCTGTTCAGAGAGGAGTGGGCTGTGTCTGCCTTTGGACTGGGGTGGGTTTGGACCTGCCTGGTGGGGAGGTGGCCCTGCTAGCTCTGAGGTAGACACTGGTGCCTCTTGCATTTGGCCGTTCCACTTCTACTGTCTAGAGATCTTCCCAGTAAGAGGAGGGCAATGCTTTGTCCTTGGGAAATGATGACTGGCCCAAGGACCAGCGTCTTCTGTGGTGTATCCTGAGATGCCAAAGTAGCCATGTCATAGAATCATAGAATAGTTTCAGCTGGAAAAGACCTAGAAGATCAAGTCCAGCCTTTGTCCCAGCACTATCAACCTACTAAACGATTCCCCTCAGTGCAACATCCACCTGTCTCTTAAACATTTCCAGGGACAGTGACTCAACCACCTCCCTGGGCAGCCTGTTCCAATGGCTGACAACCCTTTCAGTAAAGAAATTCTTCCTAACATCCAACCTGAACCTCTCCTGGTGCAATTTAAATCCATTTCCCCTCGTCTTGTCACTCTCCAGTAGGGAGAATAGACCAACCCTGACTTCTCTACAACCTCCCTGCAGGTAGTTTTAGAGAGCGATGAGGTCTCCCCTCAGTCTCCTCTGTAGACTAAACAGCCCCAGATCCCTCAGCCTTTCCTCAAGCCCCAAATCCTCAAGCCCACTTTCTTCAAGTCCCAGATCCCTCAGCCCTTCCTCCTGTCAAGACAGGACAAACCCTCATCCTAGACCCTGGACCCTCAGCTCCCCACTTTATCTGTCCTCTAGCGTATCTCTCTCAGAAATAGTTTGGTTGCATAGATGGGTGACCAACTTTTCTCCTTCTTCTGTAGCTTGAAGCACGTCTCCAAGCTTCAGGGTGCCTGCAAGAAGATGCAGCTGCTGAACGAACTGATGGATCGGGGTGGGAACTACGTGGCCGCAGCCCTTCCCTTTATTGTCTCGCTGCTGACCCGTGGGCTGGCAGGGAGAACACTGATCGTGACTCACTCCTTGCCCCAGACCCCCGAGGTAATGCAATTTGGCAATGATGCTGCATCCTTTTCAGTACGAGGGGTCTTGTTTGTCCCTCGTGGCACTGCTGAGCATGAGGAGGGAATCTTTGGTCACTATAGGAGGAGACAAGCCTATCCCCTTTGTTAGGAATACAGGAACTGAGGCCTTGCACTGGCGTTTGGGATTCAGCTGGGAGGCTTGTTCTGGGCAAAATTTCTGGCTCAGCAATCAGGAGAGCCTGTTAAATCATAGAATAGTTTGGGTTGGAAGGGACCTTAAAGATCATCTAGTTCCAACCCCCTGCCATGGGCAGGGACACCTCCTTGGAGGAGGTGGCTCAAGTTGCTCAAAGCCCCATCCAGCCTGGCCTTGAACACTTCCAGGGAGGAGGCTTCCACAGCTTCTCTGGGCAACCTGTGCCAGTATCTCAAGAAAGAGAGACTTAGAAAGAATTACTTCCTTATATATAGTCTGAATCTACCCTCTTTCAGATTGAAACCATTGCCCCTCATTCATCTAGCAGCCCAATATCCTAGCAGCTGTCGTTCCAGCAACCTCATCTGTCTTTGTGCTTCATGTTACCAATTTTCCTGCAGTGGCCGATTGATGCTGAGCCCCCAAAGCACAAGGATGTTGGACCCCTGACGTTTGGGCTCTTGTTTGTCCCCGAGTTTTCTGCCAGCATGCTGGAGAAAGGACCACAGGCCGATCACCCGGAGGTGAGAGGAGCCCAGCTTGTGCCAAGTAGGGTCAAGCAGAGCTGGTGCCATGCTGTGGTTGCAGATGGCTGCTGTCATGAGAGTGGTTCAGCTGGCCACAGTGGTGACCCGCGTCCCTGGCTTGGCTTGACCAATGTACCCCCACAGGCCCTGGACTTCCGGACCTTCTGGGGAGAGAAATCGGAGCTGCGGCGGTTCCAGGATGGCAGCATCTGTGAGGCAGTGGTGTGGAAGGCTGACACTATCTGCCAGAAACGCCTCATTCCTGAGCAAATCGTCAAGCACCTGCTGAAGCTGTAAGTCACACTGAGCAGCAGCGGCCAAGGCTGGGGGACCTGCAGCTGTTTGTGGGGGGGGCGCTGCCAGTCTCCTGGGTTGTGCCACATTCCTGTTAAACCCATTGTCCACACTGTGTTTTGGGAGATGTTATGGGTCATTTGGGCTTTGTGAAATCTGGAAGTCTTTTTGGTTGTGATCAGGTGCTGTGAGCTGCTTCCCAAGAGAAAGTGGAGAGGGCAAGCTTGTGCAGTAGCTTCTGCTGATGGTAACGCTAAGGGCAAGGAGGCAGCATGGTCCTGCCCTTACATGCAGATGGGATGTTAGAACACTGGTTGACAGAGTTGGAAGAGAAGCTATCTGGACCTTGCAGGATGTTTCTTGAAATCCTCTGAGGCCTTGGTAGTGGTTCACAAGGTTGGGTCTATCTACAGCATTGGGAAGCCTCCCCATATCAGTTTGTGCCTTCTGCCAAAAATTAGACCCTCTTGCACAGGATGAATGGGTTGTCTGGGCCTCTTATCCTGACTTGAGAAATAGTGTTCTGAGCTGCACATTGGTAGCTTTGGATTTGAATGCTGTGGAGCTGCAAGCTTCTGGACAGCTTTGTGTGGATAACTTGGGCATAGGAGGAATGCACAGAGATTGGTTTTCTGACTCTGGCCTTCCTGAATGGAGGGATTCCTTGTAGCTGGACTGACCGTTGCCTGTGAGCACAGCATGCGGTGTCAGGATGGATGGGCTGGTGTGTTGTAGCTCTAATGCTCTAATGTCTTATTCCATGTAGCCATGCAGACATTCCTGAATCTTCTATCTGCTACATGGGAGCTCTGCTGGAGTCGGTGATCAGGACTGGCCGAGAGGTATGTTTGCTCCTCCATTGAGGCTGTGATTTCCTCAAGGAAGGGGAGTATGGAGAGGGATATGAGGAGGTCATTTGAGCTTTGTGGCCCTGAGGCCATAGGGTGGTTCCCAGGAGAAGGTATCACAAAATCACAGAATGCCAGGGGCTGGAAGGGACCTCAAAAGATCATCTGGCCCAGCCGCCCCTCCAGAGCAGCATCGCCTACAGTAGATTGCACAAGTACTCATCTGGGTTGGTTTTGAATGTCTCTAAGGAAGGAGACTCCACAACCTTCCTGGGCAGCCTGTGCCAGGGCTCCATCACCCTCACAGTGAAAAAGTTTTTTTCTAATATTTTTATGGAACCTCCTATGTTCCATCTGATACCCATTGCCCCTTGTCCTGTCATTGGACATCACTGAGAAGAGCCTGGCTCCGTCCTCCTGACACTCCCCCTTGACATATTTATAAACATGAATGAGGTCACCCCTCAGCCTCCTCTTCTCCAAGCTAAAGAGACCCAGCTCCTTCAGCCTTTCCTCATCAGGGAGATGTTCCACTCCCTTCAGCATGTCTGTGGCTGCGCTGGACTCTCTCAAGCAGTTCCCTGTCTCTCTGGAGCTGAGGAGCCCATAACTGGACACAGTATTCCAGATGTGGCCTCACCAGGGCAGAGCAGAGGGTAGATAATATTCCTGCCTGCAGGCACTTTGATGGGCAGCACAGTGCTCTCCTTGGATCTGCCAAGCCTTCAATGCCAACCAAAGCATAGCTTCTGAAGTCCTCTTGCTCTGGCAGCCCTCGTACTCCATTTTCTCCTTCAGGCATCCACTGACTTCCTCTGTCTGCTTGTGTCTACTATGTCCACAACATCTGAGGATATTTTGCTGTCCCACTGTGCTCCTCCAGCTGCATTCCTCAGGACATGGGCCACACTCTTCTGTGCCTTCATCTCATAGGTCCCGCTGGGAAACCCAGGAGAAAGGTCTTTCCTGTCATGGCACACATGCCCACCAAGGCCTGCTTAGCTGAATGAGCAGCTGAAACAGAGACAGAAGAGATGCCTCTTAGAGCATGGGGCATATCCCCTCACTACTTCTGCTCTGTAGTTTGTGAAATTAAAACCTGGAGAAGAGCCGTGACCACTTTGCCACCGCTTTGCTGGTCTTTGGTAAAACTGACTTTCTACCTGATTGTTGGATGGAGAAGAAAATTTTTTCCTCTCTTCTTTATAAGAGCGAAGGGGAGCGAATCTGATTAAAAGAATCTTCTGTTCTGTGACAGGACAAATTGCAGTCTGGGCAGACCTGCATATCAGATTTGGAATGAGATGCTTGTTTGTACAGCCTGTTGTTGAGGTGTGCCCCATGTCCCTGCAAGCTAGCCTGGGATGAGCTGGGCTGATAAACCCCACAGCTGGGAGGGAATGCACTTTCTGGGGCCTGAGGGGTGTTTAGGAGTCTGACAGTTGTCAGTGCTCGAGAAACGAAAGAGAGACTTGCTGTTATGTGTGGGGTGGTGAGTAGGTGTGGTGTCTGTCTCTTCTCCAGCTGTTTGTGTGCCGGCAGCCCGGAGGTCGAGGGACATGGGGGATGAGGGAAGATGGGACCGGGCAGTCAGCTCTGAAGACAGGCAGGGCGGGGAGTTGTCATGCGGGGTGCACCCCGCAGAGGGTGCTGCTGCTCTGCTGTAACGCCCAGACCCGCCTGATGGGTGCGGCTCAGTTCAGCTGCATCTGAGCTGAGTACTTTGAGGTCAGTGATGTCTCCTGCTCGTTCAGGCTCCTCTTCTGTGCTTTGAGGAGATAGAAGAGATAGAAGCATCAAGGGCAGCAGCCCCGTGTGTTGCTTGATCTAGCTGAGAGGCCTCCCTGCCCATGACAGGGAGGTTGGCTTAAATGATCTCTAAGGTCCCCTCCAGCCTAGGCCATTCTATGATTCTGTGATTCTGTGAATTCTGGTTTTGGTGCTTCTCATCTGCCCTCCCTGGGGCTCCTGTGATCCTCTAGATATTTTCTGTCTTTGCTTTTGCCATGCTTCACAGTTTTGCCTTCTCTAAAGATGTAGCCGATGTAGTTTTCTGTTAATTACTGCCTCCATTGGCTTTGCAGTAACTGGTAAGGAAGCAGTAGCAGAGCTCTCGCCTTGTCAGTACATGATGCAAATCACTCTTAGTTTCTCCTTTCCTCGGGAGAATGCTGCACAGTGTCTTGCACAGGAAATAATTTCATTTGCCACTTGAAGTGCTTCTGGGGGGCCACAGGCAGTCTTGCCCTTGGCTTCCCTGTCCCTCTTACCTACCTGTTTTGTTGAGTGCTCTTCCATTCCCTGGGATGGCAGAGCTGGCTCCTCAGAGCTTGGCTGCGATGCTAGCCTGACAGGGAGGTGAGAAGCGTGCCCATACAGGAGCAGAAGAGATGAACGAGAGGCTTTCTGTGTGCTTGCAGGCATCGGGGACGGGTGAAGAGGCCATGGTCAGTGTTGTTTGCTCCTATGATGACCTGAGCCGCAAGCTGTGGAACCTGAAGGAACTGCCGCTGACGGTGACAGCTGTCCAGGGTGTCCATCCAGCTCTTCGGTACACAGATGTGAGTTTTCCCTGGGCATGGCCCGTGTGTCGGGGTTTGCAAGGAGCTGGGGACATGCCTTGGGGTGAGAGCAGAAAGAAAGAATCAGTTTGCCTCTGCTTTTATGGCTCCTGAGAGCCTTCAGGGCGATGCAGTGCCTCTACTTTGCTGTCCTATTTTTTGACCTGCCTCTGCACAAGTTGGCTAAGCACTCTGTGCCAGAGGCCTTCCTGAGGTGAGAGGTTTGGGGTGGGGGGTTGTACGGTATGCCAGGGTTTCTGCTACCTGCTCTCAATCCCTGGATGGTTGTTCTCTCCCAGGTCTTCCCTCCGATTCCCATGAAGCCAATTTATTCCTTCCATGTGCGAAACAGGACCAAGCACTTGCTTCTGCCCTCGGAGGAGAAGCCCTGCCCAGCCTACATAGCCCCTTTGAAGAGTGAGTGGGGAGAAACATGAGGGGGAGATAATTTGGTGGGGGGGAAGCGGAGGCAGGCAGCGATGCTGGCTCTGTCACTGCTGCGTTGGTGTCCTGCAGGCAGGAGCAGAGCCCTGGCTCCTCCTGCTCTCCTGCTGTAACCTCTAGTCCCAATCACCTCAGCCCAGCATCTCATTTCTGTATGGGGCTCACTGGCTTCCTGCTGTCCCTTTACCCTCAGTCGTCTGCCACATGGAAGGCAGTGGCCAGTGGCCCCAGGACAAAGAAGCCATCAAGCGCATCAAGGCAGTGTCCTGCAGGCAGGAGCAGAGCCCTGGCTCCTCCTGCTCTCCTGCTGTAACCTCTAGTCCCAATCACCTCAGCCCAGCATCTCATTTCTGTATGGGGCTCACTGGCTTCCTGCTGTCCCTTTACCCTCAGTCGTCTGCCACATGGAAGGCAGTGGCCAGTGGCCCCAGGACAAAGAAGCCATCAAGCGCATCAAGGCAGCTTTCCACCTCCAGCTGGCTGAGCTCCTCCAGCAGCAGCACCAGCTGGTGTGCAGACCTGCGGCCTCCCACACCGACGTGTACAAGGTAGGGCACTGATGGGGACCTTCTCCAGACCTGACCTGTTACCAAGGAGGCAGGCAGGGGTCTGTGGCCGTAATCCCACTGGGCAAGACAAGGGTTTGGATGGCAGGCTTAGGAAAGAGCATGGTGAGGCTGTGCTCATGCCAGGATGCCGCTGTTGTGTCCCTGAGGCACAGCGTAGCATACCAGCCTCCTTGTGTTACCACTAAGCCTGACTTCATCTACTGCTTCCGCCTCAGGATGGCTACGTTTTTCGTCTCCAAGTCGCCTACCACCGAGAGCCCCTGATCTTGAAGGAAGTGGTCACCCCGGAAGGGATGCTAAAGTACCAGGAGACAGAGGAGTCTTGGCGGCTAGAGCTGGAGACATTGCATCTGCCTTATCTAACCAGCTCCCTGCATGGGTAGGTGAGGCAGTGGGATGCCTGGGGAGGATGGAACACAGGATGTGGAGCACAGGATGTGGCGGGAAGCTGCTGTGGAGGTGCCCTTGGATATTGTAGGGTGATGGTGGGAAGAGGAGCTCACTGTGGGAAGTGGCCCTTTGGCCCACCTTGTGAGAGACGCTGCAGGAGCATAGAGGGCTGAATGTGGGTAGGGGCAGCACCAGTTGTCCCTGTTGTCACATCTGAGGTCACTAGTATGGGAAGACAAGTACCAAAGAGCAACATCGTGAGAGAGGAACATACGGCAGAATTTCACCTTCATTTCCCCCAAAATCTCAATACCTGCAGAGAACGCCCTGTGCTCATGATGCTGTGCACATATTCCTGGCAGATTCTTGCCCCTCTCCTCTCTTGCTGAATAAAACACCATACTGGATCCTGGGTTGTGTGCATTGAGCAGTGTTTTTTCTTCCTTCTTGCAGGCTCCAGCAACAGCACCCTGTCTTTGGGAGCACTTGCCGGCTAGCCAAGCGCTGGGTTAGCGCTCAGCTCCTGAGTGACAACATCTCCGAGGAGTGTGTGGACCTCCTTGTTGCCTTTCTCTTCCTCCACCCAGCCCCTTTCATGCCACCCAGGTGAGAATGAGAAGCCTGGACTGGGCTGATGGGGACTTACTGCTTTTTTCCTTATCCAGTGTAGAGGAGGAATGCTAGGACAGGAGGTTCTGGTATGGTGCACAGCAGAGTGTGAGGCCCCCGTGGTGCCAAAATGCTGTCCAAAGCCCTGCTAGGCGTGACTGGCCAGAGGAGATGGAGGTGCTTGGTGCTGCATGGCTGTGGCTTCACCTGCCTTATGCACTGCAGAGAAAAGGGGACGAAGGGAAAGATGGCAGCAATGTTCCTTGTGGCATCTGGGTGCTGGTGGCAAAACTGTGAGGTGTCTTGTGCTTTCTTGAGGACTCAGGGGGCCCCTTGTCGTAGGAGTGGTGTCTAGGAGAAGCAGGGGCAAAGGCTGTGTTGTGGCTACCAGGATGCTGGGGCTTCTGATTCTCTGGGAGGGATATTGTGGTGGTGCTAGCGGCTTCAACCTCCCTTTTTCATGGAGAGGACTCCTGAGGGAAGGAAGAGAGGTCAGCTGCTTGAAGCAAAATGGAATAGCTTGTTGGTAAATAAGCCTGTGGGGCCAATTGCTTGCTGGCCCCTAGCAGCTAGGTGGGATGCAGCTGAGAGGGAGTGAAATGAAGTTAAAGGAGGTGGTTTTTGCTCCATGTGGCCAAGAGGTTACTCAGCCCTGCACCCGGGGTCCTTTTTTTTCCCTAGAGTAGCAGAAGTAACAGGCTTATGCCTAGAATGCTTTTCTATCTTCTCAAATACCCTGTTAGCAGGAGCCCCATCTTCCTAGCTGTGTGGCTTTGGATGTGTGTTGTGTTGTGGGGGAAGAGACGCAGTGGGAACTTGGCTGGCATTCAGCAGTGCACCAGAGATGAGAGCAGCTCTCCCGCTGCCTGGGAGTCTGGGTGAGGAGAGAATCAGGAGATGGGGTGACCAGGGCAATGTTCCACTTTCTTCTGGTTTCCTTTACTTGGGGAGGGAGGAACAAGAGGGAAAGACTACTCCTGGGGTTTTGGAGAAGGGGAGGTGCACCTCCAAGCCCAGCCTTTTTGCTGCCAGGGGAGCAAATGCCAGTGTTGAACTGTTTTTTCTTGTCTTCAGCTCTCCGCAGGTGGGGTTCCTGCGCTTCCTGGACTTGCTGGCAACCTTTGACTGGAAGAACAACCCTCTGATAATCAACTTGAATTCTGGCCTCACAGGTGAGCAGGCAGCATGCAGGGGCGCTGCAGCTGAAGGTCTTGAGTCCTCCTTGGCCAGTGCCTGACTGCAGGGTCTTGGATAGATGGAGGTGTTGCAGTTTCTATCAGGGGCAAGGAGATTTTACGTTCCCTTACTCCTATTGTGGTGTGCTTAACTTGGTTTCAGGGTGGATTTGGTTGTGGCATGATGGTTTTTTTTCCCCTGTCTGCCTTTGAAGAGGTGGATCTCAGTGATGGTGCTTTGCTGCTTCTGGCCTTGCTGAAATCTGTGACACGCCTGGGTGGTGTTGGATGATGTGGTCTTTGAAGCCCTCTGCTCCTTTGTAGCTGGCATTTTTGCTTGAGGCTTTGCCCTGGCTCTTGGGGTGCCAAACCTTTGGTTGTGCTGGGAGAGCAGTGAGCCTCTGGAACGAGAAGCTTCAGTCTCCTGCTGTGTGTCTCTTTTGGGAGCCCCACTGAGCCACTGAGATCATGGGGATGATCTGCTAGTTGCCAGTTTCTGAACCTGCAAGGGAAAAGGACTGCAATCCTACAGGTTTCATTACCTCCTGAACCTTGAGAATTTCCTGGTAAAGGTCTCTGGTTTTCATCTTTTGAAGCTGATTTATAGGAATAGGTAAAGCTGCTTGGGAGAGAATTGGCTTTGAAAACTGGTATTTTTCCATCCTCCAGCTTTATTTAGTTAACAAAATTGGCATTGGTTTTGGCCAAAGAACTATTTTTTTCCCCACTTGAGGGAGATGGTAGAGGAGAGGGAGCCAGGTACAAAACTCTTTGGGTACTAACTCTGTCATTAGCTTATAATATGAATTTCCATCCCACATTGTTCCCAGCGCCTGCCATGTCTGGGCCCACCTGTGTGAGTGCAGAGCAAAGATCCATCTAGCCCTGCATCCCATCTTTAAAACTTCCCATAGGCAGACACTGAGGGAAGCCCAAGGGCAACTTGGGCAAGCCCAAGGTGATGGAGCTGTGGTTGCATGTGGACTGTCAGATCAGGGGGTGGGAGAGGATAAAGCTTATTTTGCTACCCTGTTCTGGGCTGTGGTACAGGAGTGAGGTGGCTGGAGGGCTGTGAATGGGGGAAAACATCTCACCTGCCTGCCTGCCTTCCCCAGAGGCTGACTGTACAGAGATCAAGAACAAGTTTTTGGCTGCTCGCTCTCGCCTTCCCATCATGTTCATTGCTACCCCCAAAGACCAGTGGAGCTCCATGTGGACCCAAGAGCGACCCTCAGCGCAGGTGAGCTGGGTCCTCTTATCCTCCCCTGGTGATGGCTGCTGGCTTGGGGCAGTTTTCTGCTCCTGGTACTGGACCAAGCTCCAGTGGCCCCATCGGTGACCAGAGTCCCTGCTAACATCCAGGACTGCCAAGTTTCACTCCCTGTCTTTCCTCCCTCCCCAGATGCTGCAGCGCCTTATTGTTCTGGCCTCAGAATCTCTCCGTGCTCTGGAGGAGCAGCTCATGGACCCGCTCAACAGCCAGGATGTGAAGGTAACCCACTGGGGCACCAGCAGAAGGGTTTTCTGGCTCCCAGCAAAGCCTACTGGCACATTTATTCTCCCTTTGAAGGGAGATAGGTGTGTTTTGGAGGGGATCTTGTTGGTATACCTAGACAGTCGAAGCTGAGAGGACTCAAAAAGCCAAGCAGTCGTTAGATGTCACAAATTCGTACTAGAAAAGAAACCAAAGTGAAACCACATATAATGGGTTTTTTTTCTTCTTAGGCGATATACAGAGGATTTACTGGCAATGCTTTCAGTTCTGCTGCATCTTGCACTGGAAGTATTACAGCAGTGAGATCTGCTTGAGGCAGTAGAAGTGTGTGTTACAGGGCTGTGGAGAGGTGAGGTGCTGTACATGTGGGATGTGCTGCATGATGTGCTGCAGTTGTTGTGCAGACCCAAGACCAAAATTCAAGAGGTGCAGTGTGAGCTGGGGGTGGTTAGCTCCCAAAACAAGATGTCGCGTGCCCATAGCATCCTTCTAACTCCTTGATTCAGCCTCACTGGTCTTCCTTCAGTCTTCCCTCCTCTTGGCCCATGGCAGTGGGATCCTTTCTATGCCCAAGATACCCCTCCGATCTATACCAGTGTCCTCCCAGCCTTGTGATGTTCCTTAGGGATAAATGTAGGATGCTGTTTCCAGGGCTGCTAATCTCTTTGTAAGCAAAGCTTGGTGCCGGGAAGAAGGAAGAGTTTTTCTGGTGCAGCTTGGAGTTTCCTCCTGTTCCCGTGTATCTAAGAGGGTGCTCCAAGTTTCGTGGTTTTTTTTGCTTTCCATTTGAGTCACTTGGGAACATGCCTGCTCTCATGCAGATGCAGACGTGGGTTTGTGAGCTCTGTTTCTTTGCTCCCGAGGGGTGTACAATAAGCCATATGCTTGTTCAGATGGGTGGGAAAGGGCGTCTGCATGGACTGGAGCTGGGACTCGGTGCTGGTCACTGATGTTCTTCGTGTGAGTTCTCCTCAAGCTGGTTATAAACCAGCTCTGAGCTTCTGTCAGTGCCAAGCTGGGTGGTGTCCCGTGCTTCTGTTCATGCCTGTGCATCATTTATTCCATGGAAATGTACATACAGTTTAAATTTTTTTCCATTTTAATACAGCTGCATCCATAGTGCCAAATCCTGCCTGTCCAAATATTTATGTGTGCGGGTTTGGTTCCCCCCACTAATGTGGCTTGCTCTCACCCTCTGTCAGCTTGATGGAAGATGTTCCTGCCCTCTGGGGCAATTCCTGTTGGACAGATGGGACAGTCCTGTTATTACACAGCTCCATATGTCCCCTGGGTGTCATGTGGCTCCTGTTAGGTTCTTGATTCCCCTCTTCTTTCTGGGACTCTGCCACATGCAGTACACTTCCCTGTCTCAGCTCACTAACTGTCCATCTTTTGATTGCCTACCCCACTATTGTGCACTCGGGTGGGCTTCCTGGGGTCTGTGGTCAGAGCTGGAGAGGATCACCTTGGACGTGTGGAAAGCTCTTCTTCAGACACTGTCCCCAGGTCCCAGGGACAGCTGTTGGTTTCCCAGTTGACAGAAGAATGTAATAGAGTAGAAAGTGTAGTCCTTTGTGCTAGACATCTGATGTGGGTAGGGCGCAGCTCCCTTCTCTAGGTGTTGAGCTTGTTGTACAGTTGGTCTGTGGCAATCAATTGTATCTTTCTTGGTGCAGTCTGGTGGTCCAGACAGCATTTGGCCTACCCACCAGGAGACAGCCATAGAAGCACCCTTTGCTTGACAGTCCTTGCTACAGTACTTGTATGAGGTGTAGGGGTGTGAGGGTCACGTCCTTCTGACATAAGCACAGTGGTCTCAGCCCAGAGGGATTGGGTTGGCCACCATGGGCTGGAGTTCCCTGTGGCTTTGCTAGAGCCATATTTTTCCCATGGAAGTTATGGCGAATTTATGACATTAATCTTGCAAAAAAAATTGACTTTAGTTTACTACTTTCTAAGGAGAAGGGAGTAAAATGCAAGCAAAGACTGAGGGAAAGCTCTCTGATCTCCTCTGATGACCTGTGTCCTATACTGAGTAGCACTGGTCTCTTCTCCTTGCAGATGGTCTTCCGCCCTCCTTTGGACTTCTACGATGTCCTAATCCACCTGAATCCAAACCAGATTCCTCGACATCTGGAGGGCGTGGACCGGCCACTAAAGTCGTTCTCCCGGGGCGTGGTGAAGAACAGCAGTGCTGTGAATATCCTCTTCCCAGTGGTGGATTACGACCCTGTACAGTGCTACCTCCAGGAGCTGAGGGTAAGTACGGCCTGTTGTGGATGCACAGGGGTCTAGCTGACTAAGGGGAAGCTGCCGTCTGGCATTCAGGTTATTGCGTGTCACTGCAGGACCTAGGTGGTGACATCTTTTATATATTTTGTATGAGATGGCCATCCTTTGTGTGCACCTGAAATAGCTTTTTCAGCAGAAGACATGATGAGTCCCCCACCCATTCCTTGGAAATGGAAGTGCTGCTAATGTGAGAATAACATCAGATACAAAGCAGATAGAGCTTTTGGTGAAGAGTATTATTTTTCAGCACAAAAGTATGTTTAAGCCATTTGTCTCTAGTCAGTTAATTGACATTTCTTGGCTTCTTACACCAGCTGGGGTTCATGATGGGACAGTAACTACTCATATTTTTTTTGGAAGAGGTACAGGAGTCCATGGCATAATGTACCATTTAAGTCCCTGCTGTTAGGCTGATGGTTGCATGAGCCATAGAGGCTGAATATTGGTCACAGGATGGTTTCTCTGTGTCTACTTACATGCACGATGTCAGAGGAAGTTGGTAATGTGGGTATAATGTCAGTATCCAAAGTCATCAGCCCCATTTTCTTCCACTATGTGGCCACACCAAAGGCTCAGCAAGCCGGGGAGATACGCAAGATGCTGGGTGGCAGCAGTGATGCACACTGGATCTGGACAGCCAGTGATTTGCAGGTGTGCAGCCTCTGCCTCTTTGGCCCTTCCCAGCTTCATGTGAGGTAGCCGAGTTAAATGTTAGTGTGCGGAGAGGTGGGGCTGAGATGCCCTCAATTCAAAACCTGGCTTGACTTTCAAGTGCTATCATCCCTTGCCTGCAGAAGGGCTGTAGGAATTGTAGGCTGGCTTTGGCAGGAAGGGTGTTGGGGACATCTCCAGCCCCGTTTCCCAATCAGGGCAGAGCCAGCTTTGACATTAGAGCAGCCTGCCCAGAGCCCAGTCCTGTTGAATGCCAACTATCTCCAGGAATGGAGATTTCCCACCTCCCTGTCCTAAGTTTGGCCATCCTTGTGAAAGACGTACCTGAATTGAAACTCCAGCTCAATTGAGTTCTTCTTTCATGTTAACCCTGGTAGATTAGGTGGGCAAAGAAAACTTAAGAAAACTTGCAAAGTTTTCTTTGAAGGTTTCCTTGCTGTGTTACCTCTCAGGTTGCCTGCCAGCTGTGTCTGCATGAGGACCTCTGCCTGTGGCCGTATGCTGTGGCTTCAGTAGGGCTGCCAGGGTCTAGCAAGGTGCAAGCTCAGTCTTCCCGTCACCCACAACAGGTTGGGACAGTCTTGGGGGAGTGCTTTCTTGCGTTCAAGAAGGAAGGTATTGAGAAGCAGGAGGTTCTGCAGACACATTACAGAGAACAATTTTCTGGTGTCCATGATATGCAAGAAGGAGAGGCATAAGCACCCTGTACAAGGCTTTTAAAAGGGAGCAAAAAGCACAGTGATTTGGAACCATTTTCTATTTCACTCTTTTTCCTGGTGTCTGGATCTGAGGAGGAATATCAGGACCAGCCCCTCTCCTTAGTTGCCTAAATGATGAAGACTTGACCTGCTGCCATGAAACCTTAATTACAGAAGGCATAGATGGGGGTAGGAAATGTGGTTTCTTAAGCCTGAAATCCATCTCCACTCCATGCTGGAAGCAGGAGTTAGAGCAGTGCCTTTCAGCAGCTACCAAGGTGCTAGAGGTACCTGTGTGCTTGGTGCCAGAGCCTCCATGTCTCCATGGGGGTCAAGGCTAAGCAGCTCTCTTGGAGGCCTGGCATAAGGCTGACTTGCTTGAAGAGGAACTGGAAACTTGTAATGGGTTAGGGCTGGGCCAGCCTCTAACACGGACAGATGTCTCTAACCCCCTCTTCCCCCCCAAAAATGGGAAGGAAAAGGGAATGAAGCAGAGAGACTTTCGGGTTAGAGAAGAAAAAAAAACCTACAACTGCTTTAATGAAGCAATAATAATAGAAAATAATAGTGGAATGATAAAAGTAAAGAATTATATACAACTATAGATAATAGCCTGATATCAAACCCGATTCCCTCCCCCGATATCCATCACCACTGATGCTGCAAGAGTGACTGGTGAAACCCCAGGCTCAGCGGCGGCGGCAGGGAGCTGGATACAGGAAGCTGGATTCGGGAACTCAGGATCCGGATCAAAAGCAGGAGGTCAGATGGAGTCCTCCCTGGACACCGGCCATTGCAGAAGAGGGAAGAAACTCTCATGATCACTCAATTTACACTAAATATGACGTATATGGAATGGAATACTCTCGTTGGTCACCTGTCCTGTCTGTTACCCCCCAGAGGTGCAACCTTTTACTTCCTTGTGACCCCCCTTTACTCGCCGGCACCCCCAGCGTGGCACACAAGAGCCAGCAGTGGCCTTGGTCACTGTAGGAATAAGTATCAGCAAGAGCCTGTCTGCATCCCAGTCCCAGGCAGTAACTGTAAACATCAGGTCTTATCACTGCCAGTAGCACACACTGTCTGCAAAAACATGCTGCTGACTTCAGAAAGTGCAGCCTTTTAGAAGAAACTAAAACTGAGAAGTAAAAATCACTAAATAGGACTGGGTTTTAGCTCAAACTCAGGACAAAACTGCAGGACAGCAGGCTCCTTGGGGAGGCTGTTAACAGGCTCGGAGCAAATCTGTGTGTATATCGAGGCAGTTGATCAGGAGAGTGTTGCAGTTTATAGGACTTCTTTGTGCTTCTAGTCAACTTGGTGTCATCAAATGGCTCCAGAAGTGAAAGGTGCAGAAGAGACTTCCCTGGAAAGCAGCTTTCATCATCCTTTAAGCAATTACGATTTAATTGGTCGAGTCAATAGTGATGTCCAAGCTATATAGATTTTTACTGCCCATTTTCTCTAATACAGGTAATAATAGACTCGGAATAGGATTTTGTTGGGTTACAAATTACAGCTGGTCCTAAATCCAGTATACTAGCATCCCAGTGAAGAAATGTGGATATAAGCAAAGGTCATGCTGCCTCATGGGAAGTGGTATTGCATTCACTTGGTGCCTTGCTATTTGACTCGAGTGTGCTCAGGAGGGAACAGAGCAGGAACTGGTCGCAGGTTTCTCTGAAGACTGAGCTATGGCATAGAGAGCCTGAAATCTGCCCCCCTTGGCAGTCTGGGGGACTTTTCCTCCTCTTCAAGGCTCTGAGATAAGTATGGCTGTGTTCTCTTGCAGCTGTCATATTGGAGGTATCTTGCAGTACCAGTTCACTTGGCTCTTGTAGCTTCCAGATCAGTAGTAGGCAGACCTGAAGGGGTTGATGAATATCTCTTTCTGGGCAAACAGGTGTTTCTTCTCTAGGAAAAAATCACAGAGATGATGCTGCATGTGCTCTCAGATAAAAACTTTGTCCACCTGTGTTGGAAGGCCTCAAAAGCTGGCTTTTCCCTGCAGGGTCACCAGCAAGCAGGTCATGCTGAGCTGTCAGTAGAAACTACTTTACCAGAAATCATCCAGCTCTGTGTCTCAGTGTACCAACATTATTGCTTAAAGGCAAGACCTTTGTATTGGCTTTGTACTTTGACCTGACTTTGCTTGGCAGCCTCTCCAACACCCTTGTATGTCTCCTCCCCTGACTGCTCTAAGAGGTGTTCAGCTGCTCCTCATCCTGCAGGTTGGGAGCTCCAGAGGTGATCCAAGCACGGCAAGAGTTTGGTTTGGAAAGGACTGTGGTGACAGCAGTGAACCCTTATGAGAGATTTTTGGATGAGAAGGCACTTGGACACTGAACTGGCTGGCTTTGACTCAGTGATTTCCTGTCCCTTAACAGCATAAACCACAGAACTGAACAACAGGGTTAGAGCTGGGACTGACACTGCAGCCCTAGTGGATTTATAGGAACAAAGGGAGACGTTCGCCATGCAGCAATGCTGCCAAGATTTTCTTCTCTTCTATGGGCAGAAAAGAAACACCTGCCCTTTTCTGAGCTTCTCACATGAGAAAGGGATTTAAATGCCTTTAAACTGAGTTGAGAGGGACAGGGAGTAGCATCTTCCCAAGTGTCCTTGGCCCAGTAGCCAGGGAACCCACTTTCATCCCGTCCAACGTGTTTGCTCCTGAGCAGTCCCTGTTCTTCTCAGATCAAAGGGGTTAGCAAGGCAGAAGTGCCCTGGAGCTGAAGGACTGCTGTGTGTTTTCCCCAAGGAGCCTGACTGGAGGAGAAAAAGAAAGGAAGGGAGGTACTGAGTCCTGACTGCTTTGATTTTTCCTTCTCCAGCAAGAGGTGCTGCAGGAGCTGGTCTGATTGAGTTACTCTGGTGCCTGGGAGATTCCGGGTAGAGATGAAAAGCTGGTTGTGGGATTCAGACAGCAAATTCTTCAATTCCAGGACAGATCTGATAGAAAAGGCCTGTTCTGGGAGTCTATCCAGATGAGGCGGCTTTGCAGACAGATGCTTTTGAGGGAAAGCAGGTGCCAGATGTTCTGCAGAGAGGGCTTCCCTGGAGCTTTAGCCCATCAACAGCCTGCACACTGCTTACAGTTCTGAGCACCTTGGCAAGCAGCCCCTGGGTTGGGTCCTGGCAGGGATTCTGCAGCAAGGCTCAATTAAGCCTTTTAAATGAGGCTCCTGTTGGATCTCCATCACAACTGCTGGTCTGTGTCACAGTGCCGTTGAGCTGCAGAACCTCCAGCCGTTTGCTGGAGATGTGTTGTGGGAAGGCTTGGTCAGCGTGGCTTTTGCACTAGGGTGGCTCAGCTGTCCTTTGAACTCAAGAGACAATCCACAGGACTTGTGGATATGCTTGCCATGCCCACCTGCATGAATTCTGGAGCTCACAAAGTCCAAAGGTTCTGGTCACCCCTCTGAGGTCCACACGAGTTCTCTCATGGTGGGGAAAATTGGATGAAGCTGCCCGTGCCATCTCCCATCTGTTAAAAGACCCAACATTTCTTACTGGGTCTTTGGTCTCACTAGGTCACTGGATGTGAAGTGCTCTCTTTCACTGAGGTTTAGCTTTCTCTGGTTGCCCATGCCTGTTGAAGAGCTCATGGCAAAGGAGCTGCCTGTCTTTTACACAGGAGATCTGTTTTACGGTAAAGATCTTCCCTTTTACAGCAATGTTTTGCATTTCTCCCACTTCTGACTGACACAACTGGCTCCTCCTGTGGTCACTCCAGACATACAGAGACAAGCTGAAAAAGCTTTGTGGGCTCTCATAGCATGGGAGGAAACCTTTCTCTCTGGATCTACACCCTTGGAGGGGTGGAGGTGGCAGGAAATAACCCACTCTTACAGCTGAAGAGCAGCTACGTGACCCGTAACATAGTCCCCGTGGTTGAGGGTGGATGCACATGTGTGTCTGTGTATACACGTGCAGGCGCACACGTGCTTAGTGAGGCATCAGTCCCTCGTGCTCAAACTGACAAGAGTATTGTGGTTGCATTTCTTCTGTGTTGGTACTGCCTTCCCAGAGATCCTGTAGGATTTGTCCCATGGGAGGTGACTGAAGATCTGAAGATTTGAGTCTCATGTGGATTGGTGCACAAAGCATGTTTGCTAAGGCAGCTAGGAGAACATGGGTGGCTTTTTTCTTTGCCATGCTACTTTGCTGCTGCTCCAGATCCCTGGGGCAAGGATGTGCATGTGGCTCTGATGAGGCACTCAGAGGTGGAAAGGTTTGGATAGTTTGAAATACCTTTTTCTAGCTGAATCCCAAACCTAACACTCAGGTTTCTCGTTTAAAACCTCTCTCTAGCACAGATTAACCCCAGCCTGGTTTTCTCAGCGGCACTCGTTGCTCTGTTTTGATATGGGAGAAGGCTGTCGGTAAACTGAGCATCAGGGCAGGTCATGGTAGTATGACAAGAGCCTTAAACTGTTAACCACAAATGTAGTAATTTGTTGGAAGTGAGTGGCTTTAATAGGGTTTGATACTGGTAGATCCCTCACTGACAGCACTTAAAATACTAAGCACTGAGCAAATATTGATTGATGCATTTGCTACTTGAACTGTTGTCGTACAAGGAACTGCTGCTAGGTGCATTTTGAGTGCACAGACCTTTCCAAAACGCTGCTCTTTTCCCAGTAGCTATGAGGTAAGATGTCTGAGTATAAGTAGGAGCAGTGAAAAAATGGGTGGATAAATGGTCAGGCCCAAAAACCCCACCCCTAAACAACAATGATGTAGTTGCTTAACTAGCAATGAATGCTTACCTCATTGCAAAATCCGTGCTTTAGCCTGGGCTTATTAATCCATAAATCCCATTTTAATCAGGATATTGTTTTACTCACCGCCTTTCTCCATCCTTTCCTTTGAACAACCCAGAGGGCTCCTTACAGACCTTGAGGTGATCTTCTTTGAGGCACCATGTACCCCTCCCCTGGACAGTGAGGCCTCTCTGAATCACAGCCCCAAGCTTGCAAGTCTCCCGTATCTCTGCGACATGGGAACCAGCTGATGGCAGAGATCCTTCTGAGCGGGGAGAGCTTTCTCTGGGCCTTTAAAACTGAATTGCAACCAAAAGATACAGCAGCTTGAGAAGTGAATAGGAGTTGAAATGCACTCCCTGCCTTTTCTCACTTTTATCTTGAACACCTTCCTCAAGAGAAAGTTTGCAGGCTCAGGCAAGCCTGGTGGCACTAGGCATGGAGCATGGGATGTGGAAAGGGAGATAGACTCTGTTTCTGTTTGCTTTTACTCCCCAAGCCTCTGTACAAACAGAAGAGCTGTGACTAATACACTAGACCCTTTTCATGCTGCAGTTTCCCAAGAGTTGAACATGCATCTCCACATCTTGTTAGAGCCAGCCCAAAGCACTGCCACATGGATGATGCTGAGAGCAGTGCAAGTGCAGAAGCTTGCCCTTTGCTGGGATTTTGAACTGGATTCCACCCTTTTAAAATCTGCCCTCTGCTCCCTGCTGTCTCGATAAAAGGTGCTGGATCTTAGTCTGAACATAGTTTTACTGGGAAATGAACTGAGCCTGAGAGGGCTCCTTTCCTGCAAATGCTGCTGGCTCCTGGCCAGCAAAATATGCCTGTAAAAAAATAAGTTTCTTGTAGGAAGCATCATGTGGCACTCAAGACTACACCCTGTAGAGCAGCAGATTTTTTTCAGGTTCTCACATGCTCTGCTCCCCTTTGGTTTGGAAAGCTGCATGCTGTCGGTCAGCGTGCCCTGAGCTTTCCTGCCCTTCCTTGAGCCTTCCCTCCCTCCTACTGTTTGCCTTCTGGCAAAAGGAGGAGTCTTCCCTGTTGATTGGGCTCTGATTGTAACCTGTAGGTCTCAGCAGAGAAGCACCAAGCTGAATTGCTTCTTTCTCAATGTATTTTTTAGGCAGTGGCTTTTCTAGCCAGTTTGGCGAGGTAATGCCTTGACCAGCCTTGCCTCTATGAAGTGGGATGAGCTGGCAGATCTCAGGATCTTCCCAGCTTAATGGCCTAATCCTATTGCTTTCTGTTTGTGGTACTTAAAGTCTACACTCATAAATCTGGCTCTAAAGATTGCAGATACCACCACCCCTCCCTGCTCACCAGGTCTTTACTCTTCAAATGCTGCTCCACCCTTTGGGATCACTGGTGATAGCAACCCAATCCACTTTTTTCTCCTCTGATTGCAATGCTAGTATGTCCATACAAGACAGCTTCTCAGCTTGCCTTTGATGTTGATTTTTTCATGCACAACCTTGTGAAAAGCTCGATATACAATGATGCTGGCAGAGACCTCTCATTTTAAGGCCGTGGTAGAGTTGCAGCCAGGTAAACTTAAGGGAATGGAGTAGAAGGCTGAGGAGAAGCAGAGGATCTGTGTTTTTCAAAGCTGGTGAGGCCACGTGCAGAAACTTATCCTGTACTGATGCTGGGGGCTGTTTGCTCGGCCTGGTAAGCATGTGCTGTTGCCTGATGTTAGTCTCTACCAAGATGAAGGAATGTCAGGGGGCACCACCTTGGCTGTTGTGGTCAGCTGTGCTCAAATGCAAACTTCCAGGTCCCAGCATTCTGAGTGCTGAGCTGTAAGGCCACACTTCTGGATTTGAAAAGTTCCTTGCGCACAGCATTGTTTGCTTGTGCTGGAATGCTCATCTCCTGCCTCCTTGCAGTGCTGGGGATCCAGCTTACATGGACTTGGGGGAAACCAGGCTGTGGACTTTAGTCATCTCTTTATGCAAGGTCTCTCTTTTTGAGCTCTGCTGACCAGGATCAGCAGAGGAACTACTCTTTTGATGCAGCTGCTGAAACATGTGGGCAAGGAGGGCAGACTCCTCTGGTGCCTATGTTGAGCATTCCATCTCTCTGCACCTCACAAGACTTGGTGTTACTTAAAATCTTGGCTGTTATGTTTGCTTTTGGGATGCTGTGTGCTGAGAGCAGATGTGGGGTTTATCCTGGAGGAGGAGGGAGCTTTGATACCTTGGTTGCACAGACTGCAAAGTCCAAAATGCTGGCCTCCAGGGAAAGGTCCTTGACTGAAGTTCGTCTTTGCTGCCATGTAGTGAAATGTTCTGTAGCAAGATTGCCTGCTGGGCTTCTTGCCATCTGATGCACTGTGAGATCTTGGACATGTCTGTTGGACACTAGGATAGGACAGTTTGGTGCTATATCCCGCTAACGGAGGACCACGGCTAGAGGAACACTGGGTGGGTTGTCACCAAAGGAGTCTGGTGTCCTAAAGCTGGATGCTGATTTCTAGATGATTTTGCAGGCCTGCGGGAGGTGGTGGATCATGTTTCTGCTCTCTAGGACAGCAAGAGGTGATCAGCAATGAGGTCTGCATGCAAAACTTGAAGGCGGTACACTGTGTCCATCGAGAGTGGCGGGCAAGAGGCATCTGCAGGGACCTAGGACTTGCCCGTGGGCTGCCAATTGCTTTCCTTGTTGGGGATCCACTGGAAGAGTTGCAGTTTTGGTCCTGGCTGGTGTGGAGCTACTGCATGTCTCTCCGTAGGACTGAATCACGTATGAGTTCTGACTCTGGGATGCCTGACATAACCTCTTGTTTCTTTTCTAACCAGGATGCCTTCAGTGATCTTGCTTTGTTCTTCTATGACAAGCATGGTGGGGAGGTGATTGCAGTTTTGTGGAAACCTTTGAGTTTTCAGCCTCAGCCTTTTAAGGTGAGTTTTTAGCTCTACTTTAAGCTTCATATTACCTTTATGTCCTGGAACCTTGGAGGGCTTTCCTTCTGCATTGTAATTGCTTTGTCTAATTCTCATCAGCCCCAAAGCCCTTTGAGAAATGGAGCTCATACTTTTTGTCCCTTTTTAGAAAGGGCTGTGGCCACAGTGCCCCCCAGTCGTCAGCAGAGCTGAGAAGGGAGCGTGTGTCCCTAGACAAGCACCAGTACCATAAACATGGGTCAGAACAGAGCTCTCTGTTCCAGGTGCTCTTCTTTGGTCTCCTCCGGGAGGTGGTTGATGTCTTATTTGCCAAAGGCATTGATCTGTGCAACATGCTGTCCCGTTCTCATGGCTTTGGGCATCTTGCCCAGAAATACCCGACCTGCAAGAAGCTGTGGTGACAAGCCTAGGTTCATAGGGCCCAAGTCCTATCGATATACGGAGATATTTTCAAGCTGCACTATGTGGGTTGACAAACTAGAGGGTGGTTAAACTAGGTGTGAGGCACGCTGGAGTGATTCATGCTGCTTTCTATGAAGGAAAGACGCAAAGAAACTGATGACTCATGGCTCAGAGTTGGCAGCTCAGGCTCTTCTGCTGTCAGTCTCTGAGTAATTTATCTCCCCTCTCTTTATGGCTGGAGGGCATTGGCCATTCAACCTAGCCTCAGTTGTGAAACCTCATTATTCACAGTGGTGAAATGAGAGGAGGAGATGCTTGTATCTGAGCTGACTGTGGTTTGATTAAACGTAAGGATTGTCTTTTTCCTCTGATGGAGCCTAGAGTCTCTTCCCCGACAAGGTCCTGACACCCACTGAAGAGCAGAGCAGAGTGCAGGCAGCTCTTACTCAGCGTTATGGTGTGGACACTTGTTGCATACCCCATCTGCTCTGCTTACAGAGGTTCCACCTGCACACTCTCCACCATGGCCCTGGCCTTTCCCTTCTTACTTGCTTGTGGTGTTTGGACTGTGGCCCCAGGGTAAACCCTGAAAGGGATGGGAAGATCCATTTGTGCACTTCGTTAGCTCTGATAATGAGCACTAATGGTGTTGAGAAGGGAAGCTTAGAAAATTGGACGTCGTGGTGTGGCAGCGGTTGGATGTGACAAGGCAGGAATGTGATTTACTTCTCTTATTTGAGGCTTGCTGAGGTTGCAAGGCAGCTGTAAATGAGTGCTCCCATTTGTACGATATTTGTGTGCGTCCTGCAGGTCTCCAGCATGAAAGGAAGGATGGTGACAACTCTGAACAATGAGCTGGTTTGTGTTCCCAACGTGGAGGCAATTCTGGAGGACTTCGAGATTTTGGGACAAGGCCTGGTCAAAAGTGTGGAAGCTCGTACAGAGAAGTGGACTATCTAAGGCCATTGAGAGGTGTCAGCAGGACCTGTCCTGAAGCATTTTGTTCACTCTGGGACTGTTCCTTTTTACAAATCAGTCCTAGGAAAAGCTTTTGACTTTTTAAGTCCCGGAACTGTGTGTTTTACTCTATTTATCTTTAAATGCCTTGTTCAGAAAAGCAATGGGACCTGTTTGGTTCTTTTTCTAGAGTACAAATACCTTTGTATTTTGAAGAAAACATAAAGATGGGATAAAGTTTTTAAAAGTGTTCGTGTTCATTGTAGGAAACAGAGCTGTATTCACATGAAAATGTCAAGGCGTGAAGATTCTGTCTGAGTGCGCATTGGGAAGACATTTTCCTAGTTCAACAGAGAATTACAGCAGTTGCCATTGTTGTAGTGGTTACCAAAACCAAAGAAACGTGGAGCTATTACAAAAATGACCAGGTTATTCCCCTCCGCCTCAGTGAGAGAGATCAGGTATGCTGTGTCCAGTGCTTATCTCCCCAGTAAAAGAGAGACATGGACACGCTGGAGGGGTTCAGTGAAGATAATAAAGGAGTTGAAGATGCTGGTATGTGAGGAGATGGTACAAGAGCTGGGCTTGTTCAGCATGAAGACAAGGCTCAAGGGGATCTTGCCAATGTGTTTAAATACCTGATGGGCGAGTAGAGGAGATGGGGCCAGGCTTTTCTCAGTGGTGCTCAATGATGGGATGAGAGACATAAATTGAAATGCAGGAAATTCTTTTTTTTTCAGTGAAGGTGGTTGAACGCTGGCACAAGTTGCCCAGGGAGATGGTGGAGTCTGTGACCTTAGAGATACTCAAAACTCTCTGGATGTGGTCCTGGGGAGCCTGCTCTAGGTGACCATACTTTGAGCAGGAGTGTTGGATTCTTTCTTTCGTGTGAAATGATCATGTGGACTTCTGATGGAGTCAGCACACATGTTTAAAGGGCAAAATGGGTGAGTCATGTGAAGTAAAGAAAACAAGACTTCATGGCAGCAGATATCGCAGAAACCAAAACCAGATCAAGCTTGGAAAGGCAAGTGGATATTCAGGTGGTTTGATAGCTGTGGAGTTGTTGCTTTGTAAGCAGCATTTTGGATGAGATGTTAAATCTATTGCTTCAAGCCTTCCTGGCCTCTCCCACTGTTGGAAGTGAGTCTGAAGCACTGCAGAAGAGGTCAAAACTTGTGTTTCAGGTGTTTTCTCTGAAGCATTTGAAAGCAGGCTGTGGCAGAGCTGGGGCACTTGGATGATGCTGTGTACCTAGTGCACATTGATCCAGTGTTTGGAGACAGTGTGTCCTTTGTGATAGGTACGTGTGTGCAGCATCCCTGGTTTTGGGATATATCTGCTGTATTAAAATCACAAGAACCATTTGTCTCTTTCCCCTGTGCTAGTGGCTGATGGAGGCCATAGGTAAATTCTTTTGCCCACCTTTTGCTTGCAAGGGCTTTTTGAGTGCGCCTCAGCTGAAAACATCAAAAGGACTTAGTGGGCAAAATAGATATCAAGCCTGAGAAGAAAGTGGTAGTTTCTGTTGGTACCGTGATGTTTGAGGTGACACAGGCAGGCTACAGGAACAACGACAAGGCTGTGGATGGAATGCAGAGTAAATTTATTCTTGTTACCTCATGAACTGGTGGATCTCCACAGCAGCACCCTGGCAGAGGCATACAAGCAGGGACAGAGGCACTGCAGAGCTTGGTCCTTGCTAGAGAGCAAAAACCTTTCAAACCTGTCACTTTTGCCTATGTATTGTGAATTTTTGCAGGCGTAGTTTTCCACTGTGCTTTGATCTTCCCCACAGCAGGGCAGGAATCTTGAGCACGTTCAATAAGGAGTCGATCACAGACCCATGTTATCTAAGCACAGATCTACTTGTCAAACACACAAGGACAGACAACAGTTAGAATGGTAGGTATTTTTCAGCACTCCAGCTGCAAGTCCCTTGAACGTGTTTACAGTCGTTCTCGCCAATCTTCCGTTATTTTCCCACACGTGACCCCTGCAGCCTAAGAAGCTGCTGACAGGTCCATTAGCAAACATAAAGCAGGCAGTGATGTCGAAAGGTTTCAGAAACAATTAATGAGGGATTAATTTTTAAGCTTTCCTTTGTTCTGTTTTATCATCCTCTAGATGTTGGAATCACCCAATCTACCTGGCTGTAATTTTCCTCGCTAGTCAGATGGTTTCTGCTTTTTTGTGCCTGTCTGCCTTCACTCCAAGTGTGCTGTTTGGTGCTGAGATCCAGCACAGCTGTTGGACAATGCTTGAGTTGCCACACTGGTTGCTTGAACCCTCTGTTCCCTGTCCTCCCCCTGCTTTTCCCCCTTGCTGTATGTTGCAGATGTAAATGGCCTGGGGCCAGGACACTCTCCTCACTGTGGATATCTCTGCTTTTCCCTAGGGCAGATGCATGTGCAGAAGCTTGTGTTAGTTCACAGGGGAGCAGAACTCAAGCCCTGCTGCTGCTGCACCAGATGGACAGGAAGGTCCTGCTCCCCCTTCCGTGAGGCTGTTGTGGGATACAGCCTCTGGATGGTGTGTTCCTTGCCCGGGAATATTTATAGAGAGGGAGTGTCTACTTCTGCAGCTGAGCAGTAGTGTAACCCTCCCCTACCCTGTCCTGCCCAGCCCAGGTCCCGCAGCGGGGCAGCTCACAGGGTGTGCAAAGCATATACCCATAGCCCTGAAGCACCTCTGTGTTTATCTGCTGCTGTTACACTCTCAAGTATTACCATATTGCTACACTTTATCCTTTTTGCCTTTAGAAAGATGTGAAACTATGTGTAGCTTAAATCTACTGTATACTGGATCTCCTCTCTGTTCCTTCATCCTTGGGTAAAACACCGCCCTTTGCAGCTGGTAGCAAAGGGTTGGGCAGTGTCCAGGCTAGCCTTCTGCAAAAATAACGATGTCAAGTTAACTGCTGATAAACGAACTCACTCGTAACCAAACCCTCGTACAAGTACCAACCTGCTTGAGTTTCACAAGGTAACGCCACTGTGCTCGGCAGCCAGATACGAGCCTAGATCAGGCCTGTGCTGCAGATGTTTGCTGGTATAAAGGTCCACTTTGGTGACAGATGCTGGTATCTCAGCAAAGGCGTTGAAATAAATGCACCTGAGTCTGGCAAAACTGACCACTGCTAATCCAGTTTACATCACCTGGAGGGATTTTGTCTGTGTCAGCAGAAGTTACCCAAGTAATGTGTTATCCCAGCTATGCTCACAATGCTCCCCGTGTTGCCAAAGCCGTGGTTGATCCTTGGGGTCCTGCCTCCTCTTTCGGAGGAAGAATAACTCCACAATGCCCCAAATCCCCCAGTGTCCAAATATTTAAAGGCACTTCTAAGCCATTCTTGAGCCCTTGTTTTTAGGGTTAAACATTGCAAATGTTCTGGATCGTGTTTTATCATCTGCTGAAGTCAGACCCCTGTGGCCAGTGCGGGTGGACAAAAGCACCTTGAAATTTATCTGGAAAGCCTGGGGATGCTCTTGGTGCTCTCTGACTGCTTTAGCAATGCTTGATATCTAAAGCAAAAGGCAAACCACCTCTGCCTCTGAAGCAGAGGGTCCCAGTGCCTCTACGTGGTCTGGGAAGGCAGGAACCAAGGGAAGGGGATGTCTCAGGTACACAAGAGAGGGTAAGTAAGGTCTCCACTGCAACTTTATCTCCTGTTGCCCGATTTACTGCTCTTGTTGGTGTGCTGTGACTAATTTCTATTGTGAAAGCTGGGGTAGGGCTTGGGTTATTCAGAGCACGCTTGTTTGTCAACCTGTGCTGGGTTTCCACTGACAGAGCAGTGAGTGGGCACTTGCTTTCTTGCAGGTGTTTGCTTTAGCTGTGGTCTCGTCCACAAACAAGAGCTGTGCAAACACAGAGCTGCCCTGGAGAGCCCATGCGTTAGCATGTCGCAAGAGATGGGATGAGGGGAAAGGGAGGGAAATGCCAGAGCTGAGGTGATGGCAATGGGCTTTGATGTATTGCTGCTGCTACCATGCTGATTTTTGCAAACCTACCTTTGAAACTCCTTTGAAGCTCTTTACAGCAAGTCTCCCATGCATGGGAGCATAGATGGGGAAGCGCTTCTAGATTCAAGAGTAATGTTGATACGCTTAGTGGATGAATGGGGTCAGCCAAAACAGGACTCCAATGGGATCTGCTTTCTAGCAGACTTTTCCAAAATCTGGTGTGTCCTCCTGAGCCTTTACTCAAGCCACCTTTTGGGGCAGCTTTCTCCTAAAAGGGTCAGCTCATGCTTTGCATGGTTGTTGGGAGGCAGCTAGTGCTGGCTCGGGAGAAGGGGTGATGGATGGAGCCTTTCTTCTGCCGCCAGACTCCTGCTTGCCAGGTGCTCTTGGTAGCTTTGAGTGGCAGTTGCGGTATTTATGAAAGGAAGCTGGGGAAGCAAGTTGATGAAACCCAGCTGGAATGATGGGATGATCAGAGCAGGATGAGTGCTGTGGGGTTTTCCTGACTGCTGAACTCTTCAGTCCTTTCTCATTGGGGCTGCTGAGATCTCTTCAAAGGTGGTTCGGGGTCTCTGTGGCTGGCTGACTTCAGGCTGATCTCCTGAAGGCAAGAAGCACATGTGTCCTGGACACAAAGGCACTGTTAGGGAGCATCTTGCTCAGGCATCCACAATTGCTGGTCGCTTCTTAATATCCTTGGCTTAAATTTCCATGACTGGCTGGGGAGGGAGTGGTTACCTCTTTATAGGCACAGAAAGGGAATATCCTCCCCTAGTTTGCCATTCCCACAGTGTCCATGCTGCTTGGCTGGGGGATGGCTTGTTTGCCAGGGTTTCTGTTACCAGGAAGAAGCTCTGGACCTGAAACAATTTTTCCTGGCCAAAGCAGCAGCTTTCTGGAAGTGACAGTAGTGAAGCAGCTCTGAGGTCGGCAGCCTTCAAGGTGTGATGTCTTCTCCCAGGGAAGACAGAGTGATGCTGCTCAGGGCATGAGGGTGGAGCTTAGGAAGTCCAAGGTAACACAAGGAAAATCAAAAGGTTGGGGAGTGTCCTGGTTTGAGCTAGAACAGAACCAATTCTTTGCTTGGTGATTTTTCTACTCAGCTAAGTCCCTTCCAAGAAACTGTACCTTTGAAAGTTAATGGCATATGTTTTGCAGACAACGTCTGCTTCTAGAAGTGACAGCACTTGATGTTTATAATTACTACCTAGGATTGGTATGCAGAAAGGCTCTTGCTTATACTTGCTCCTATAGAAATCAAGGTCACTGCTAAATCTTGTGTACCATGTTAGAGTGCTGTAAGTGAAAGGGTCATAAGTAAAAAGGTTGCACTTGGAGGGAGGAGAGGAGAGGACAGGTGACCCAAACCTGACCAACAAAAATGTTCCATTCCATGTACGTCAAACCAGGACGGGGGGGAACTGAAAAATGGGAGAAACGTGGTCTATAAAGGAGCTGGGGAAGGCACTTTGGTCATTGGCAGCCCAGGGATGTTGCTGGGGGCACAGGAGGGAACTGCAAGTTGCTCAAACAGTATGAGCCTTGGCTGGCGCAAAGACACAGCCTCCGGCACAGTGAAGTCTTTGCACCAGATCCAGGTGCTAAAGGCTCAGCAGCCACATGGAGAAAAATAAACATCAACTATGAGCGTGGTGGGAAGGTGCTGCGTGGCTGGCAATGCCATGGTGGGCTCCTGCAGAGGAACGAAATGGGGATGCATCAAGGGTCTCCCCATTCCTCCATTTTTCTGACCAGGCTCAGCAAACTCTCTGTCTCATTTCTGTGATTCTGTGATTCTTCCCACCAGGAAGTGGGAGAGAGGGGGATCTGCTCCTCAGGGCTTCATCTGCAGGCACTAATGAAGGTGCCAAGGGTTTCTGTTGGCTGTATCCAGCACAGAAACACTTGTGCCTTGTGCTAGTGGCTTTTGTGCTGCCAAAGGTACCAGACAGACCATTCCTGTTCATGTTACTCCTGAAGGTGACTGGGAAGGCTGAGGGAGGTGCCAGCAAAGGGCATGGCAGGAGCCTGGGACAGTGCTGATTTGTTAGCTGGGGTCTCTCCTTTTGCATAAATCGCTTTTTGTTCTATACATATTAAAATGTTCAGGGTCACAGTAACTGGGAGGAGAACTACAGTGATGTCTCCATTGGACTGTGAATTTATGACTCACTGGCTCTTCCCTGCCAAAACACATGGTAGCCAAGGTTGGTTTTGCTGAATCCTGACCTGCCTTGCATTAACACAGGGCCAGACCATGATCATGGGCTGGAGATGCTGGTAGAGGGTCCAGGTCCTGGAGACCCTAGTGGTGTTACAGGGTGAGGGACGATTGTTTTGCTGGTGGGCAGCCAACCCTGCCCTGGACCACTCCCTGAATCGAAAAGCAGAGAGAGCAGGTGGTGATGTCTTTCCTCCATCCAGTGGTGCCAGGGCTTACAGGGCAGGACTGCCCAGTGTGGCAGATGTCCTGCAGTACAGAGCTGAGCCAGCTCTCACTGTTACATCTTGTCAGTGGGGATTAGCTTTTGTAAAGGCTCAGCCGTGTGGAATAATGGGCAAGTGAATTCCAGGCTCCCTCCCAGTCTAGCTTGGGGCTGCAGAAGGGTAAACTTCCGCCCATGGCTATGGCTCAAGGATCTTGTTCTTTCTTCCTCTGGCAGTCCCATCCCAAGGACCTTTTCTTTTCCCTATGCCCTTAAGAATAGACCTGCATGTACCCCCCTTGCATGGACACAGGGCAATTTTTTGCCCTGCCTTGTGTCTGCCCTATACCTTATATTAGGTATGTCTGCATCTTTCCTTCACTTTTTTGGAAGTGCCTGAGTACCTTCTGGGCTGCATCAAGAGAAGTGTGGCCAGCGAGTCAAGGGAAGTGATTCTGCCCCTCTACTCTGCTCTGCTGAGGCCCCACCTGCAGTGCTGTGTTCAGCTATAGGGCACCCAGTGTAAGATGGACATGCACCTGCTTGAGCAAGTCTGGAGGAGGGTCACGAAGATGATCAGAAGGCTGGAGCACCTCCCCTCTGATGACAGTCTGAAAGAATGGGGGCTGTTCAGCCTGGAGAAGAGAAAGCTCTGGGGACACCTTCCAGTACCTGAAGGAGGCTACAGGAAAGAAGGGAAGGGACTCTTTATCAGGGATTTTAGTGATAGGATGAGGGGCAATAGTTTCAAACTGAAAGAGGGTAGATTTAGATTATATATAAGGAAGAAATTCTTCTCTTTGAAAGTGGTGAGGCACCAGAACAAATTGTCCGGAGATGCTGTGGCAGCCCCCGCCCTGGAAGTGCTCAAGGCCAAGTTGGATGATGCTTTGAGCAACCTGGTGTAGTGGGGGATGTCCCTGCCCATGGCAGGGGCTTGGAACTTTGGAACTAGACGATCTTTAAGGCCCCTTCCAGCCCAAACTATTCTATGATTCTGTGATTCTCTGTGCCTTTCCCTGGCACAGGTATCTGAGGGACTGGTGGCCTGTGCCACTTCATCATCAGCCAATAGTGAAGAGAAGTTCTGCTGGTCTCCATCCCTGCAGTTCCTGCTTGCAGCCCCTTTTGACACAGCTAAAACCAATTCCCTGGGTGAGTAACACTCACAGCTCCTGGCCTGTGACCATGATGTTTTTCATCAGGAACTGCAACTTCTTGAGAATCAACGATTAGCCACAGCCCATTGCAAAGAGGCAATGAGATACTTTCCCTGCCCTGAAGCACCAACAATTGTAAGGAGGCAGGATAAGACACGGATGGTGTAAGCAGCAGCCACAGAAGGATCATTGGAGGTAGTGCAGGGATGGGGTGGTACATTGCTGCCATAGGTCCTAGAACGACCCTTAAAATGGGGGGAGCCTGTCCCTGTCGTCTGAGGCAGGAGGATGTCTCCCTTTCTTGGTCATGCTGGCTTGCAGTGAGATGGTCTTGCTAGGCCCCTTCTCCTACTCTTTTCCCTGGGAAAAGGGACATGGAGTTCATCTCAGCCCTCAACAAAAGCACCAAAAATTGTGTTTGACTTGCTTACTAGCACTGTGCTGTCCATCCTAAGGTGGGACTACAGCACTGATGCTGGGGGAAAAGCATTGGCCTTCTCCAAACTTGTGTTCCCTGTCATACTTACAGCATTTCCTCAATGCAGCAGCCATTCCCCCATCTCCCCAGGGCCAGGCTGGGGGAAAACACGTCAGTTACCCTGCAGGGCTGTGTTCTTTGCCACCTTTATGTGAAAAGCGCTATAAAAATGTTTTACAACGACAGTCTAGTGGTTCAGGGACGTGACTGCCTTTATCTTCCCTTCTCAGCTGGCTGCTGTGAGGCTTGTGGAAGTGACGGGGATGAAGCCACAGGGTTAGTTGCTGGCAGCACTGGTAGCAGCGACATTGCTCCGGTCACTCTCACCCCCTCTCCTAACCAGCTGATGCTGCCTTGGGGCTTTGCAGGCTTGGAAGCGCTGCGTGGCATCTCGTAAATGGCTTGTTCCTGAGCATGAAAATATTTCTACACGTCTGATGCTGCACCTGAAGAGTAATGTTCAAAGCTGCCAAGAGGGTTTTCTTCCAAGGGGTGTGCGATTGTCAGTACTTGGGAGCCATCCAAGATAAACTATCAGCCTGTAACACACTTGCGTGGGGCCTATCCTGCACCTCTGGGTGCTGTCGTGCAGTGGCGGGACAGCTCCGTGGAAATGGGACACTGCAAAGCTGCCATCCCTCTTGCAATGAGGGCAGAAGAGCCCTGCCTGAGCAGAGGGATTTCCTCTACAAGGCAATCGCCCCTCAAAATAGGGGATAGCCTGGCCGCAGTTTTGCATGGGGAAGATTTATTTGATAATGGGAGGTGGAGAAAACATCCTGCTCAGCAGCAAGGATCTGTGAATCCACAAGCCGCAGCGTTTCAGGCATGCAGGGTGAGCTCCCCATGCCAGGGCTGCTGCTAGGGATGGAGAGACCAGTGGGCTTCACAGCAGGTCAGGCAGGAGGGGTGGCATGGGCTACCCACCAAGGTCCCAGCTGAATTTTGTGGCTTTTTTTTCGGGGGGCGCCCCCCC
>NW_009716454.1:36616-46703 GCF_000703405.1 Apaloderma vittatum
GCTTTCCTGGGGCAAGCTGGAGAGATCTGGCTGCCTCCCTGTCACCCTATGAGGAGCAAGCTGAGATCTGGGACCTGCAGGCTGCCAGGGCACCACATTGTCACAGGTACAGGGCAAACCAGCTCTTTTCCACCACCTGCCCAGCTGCTCCAGTCTTGGAGGGGCCAGGTGCCTGGCTGTGCTCCCTGCTGTCAGTCTGGTCTCCCAGTGCTGTCTCGCCCTCATTCCGCAGTGGTGGATGGCTCCTGCTGCTGGAGATGACGCTGAAACCCGGCAGTGAAACTTGGCCGGAGGACTCACGTGTCTTGAGTTTCACCTGAAACCACAATGCTGTTGATAAGTTTCTGTGCAAAGCTCAGTAACCTCCTCCTGGCTCATGCCAGCACTTCCAGCAAATGTATTAGTTTTTCTTCAGGAATTTTGGCTGAGCCATGTGAACTGAGAGGCCTCGCTTGGGCTGGGATTTACAGCTTGAACTGGTACCCCCTGGGCAAACGGGTCTTGGCGTGAGCCAGGGCAGACCTTGGCCATGCCAGCGCATGCGCTACAGCCCTTGGGAAGATCTTGCTCTCCTGGAAAAAAACTTGACAGCTTCCATTGGTAGCTGCCAGAGACAGAAAAGGTGAGTTCACAACTGGGGCTACCAAGAGGAGAAAACTTTTTTGCTTGTCTCTGAGTTGCTGAGTGTTGAGCAGCTCTAATGAGGAGCTCAACGTGCACAGCAGGAGTGTTGCAACATGCCAGTGCCAGGGGAGCTGAGGTCTGCTTGGGAATCACTCACACCAAGTTATCAAGAGGACATGGATCCAGGCTGTGTGCGTTGCCAACAGAAATACCTAAACTGGGAGTGGGGGTGGTGGGTGTAGATGTAGCGCCGAGAGGAGCGTAGAGCTTGCAGTGCCCTCTGCTTTACCCAAGCTACCTCCATGGTGCCTTCTGTAGTGTATTCATCTCCAGTTAAATCCTTTCACTGTTTGCTTGGACAGCCTGAACCTGTGTTACCCCAAAAAGGTATGCGATGCCCCGAGAGGAGAACTCCCTGCATGAGCTGTGCCCGTCCAGTTCGTGCCTAGAGCCTGTGTGTCTCCTTGGCTGATGGAGCAGCTGGGAGGGCAGCATCTGTCTTTCCACTGACCTAGGGACATTGGGTGACCACTGTTTGTTCCTGGGAAGGGAGCAGAGAGTCCCAAGCTGGGACCCTGAGTCCTGGGGTTCACACAAGCATTGCCATCCTGAAAGCTGCTTCTGCACCCTGTCTCATCTCCTGGGGTTCACACAAGCATTGCCATCCTGAAAGCTGCTTCTGCACCCTGTCTCATCTCCTGGGTCACAGGGGAAAGGCTGGGAAGGGCAGAGCAGGTGGAAACTTCTGGCACTGCTCTATCTGCATCAGCACAAAGGACATGGGCTGCTCTAAGGGTAGGTCTGGGTTTAGTCTTTCCAGTGGGAGTGTGGCAGTAGGGTGAGATGTTCCTGTATTTATCTTTAATCCACCCGGGATTTCAACAGTAACATGTTCAAGGAGTGGTCTCCAGTGGACGGTCAGATGCTGATTGTGCTCTCTATGTGCAAGTTGGATTCTTGCTCTGCGGGGAGGTTTGCCTGACCCCATTAAGCTGCTACTTCAAAGGGATGGTGCTGCATGTCACAAAAGACACGCGGCTGGGGACCAGATATCAGTTGTGCCATGTTGTTTGCTCCTCTTGGGCTGAACTTTGGCTGCTGTAGTCCCTGAAGGCTGTATGGCTCTTACCCCATGGGAGATGCTCTCTTCTCATGAATTGGCAATGCCAGACTGTCTTCTGCATTTAAATGGGGGGAAACATCAGCTTTAACTTCCTGTCCTAAACCAGAGATTAATCATGATGGAGCTATGCTTAGATGCTTTCTGGCTCAAGGGACGTTTTTTGGGGGGGGACCTTGTGAGTTGGACAGCTCAAGCAAAAGTCACAGAGAGGTCCTCCTTCCTCTCCACGCTCAGCCCATCTCTCTGCAACACTATCTATGGGTAATTCCCTGCTCCCAGGGCTCAACTCTTGAGTCCAAAGTCCTGGCTGTGACCCTGGCCATGCTGGGAAAGGTAAAATTGCAGGCAGACATGGGCAGGTCAAGACAATAACAGCAACAAAGGTGCAAAATCTGAAAGGGAAAAATGCAGCGAGTCAGAGGGTTTGTTGGGCACCATGGTGGGGCCATCCCTAGGAGCTGTGAAGACCAGCAGACAGCGCCCCCGCCACTAAAGGCTCTTTGGGCACCTTTTTCTTAGTGGCGAGCACAGTAACTCCTAACTGAGAAGCTCACGAAGCCTTGTCTATCTTTTGTCTGCTGTGTTGGCCCATAGATAATTGCTTTACACTTTCAAGGCCAAGCCTTGTCAGGTTTGATTTATCCAGGCCCCTTGTAAGCAAGCTGAGTACAGTCATGCCATCCCACCTCTCCTCCACTTTTCTCATGCCCAGAGCATCGTGTACATGCTGGAGACAGTAGTGGAGGTAGGGGAGGCTGTGTGGGGCTGAGAGTAGGTATCCCAGCATATGTTGGACAAGCAGGACCGTCCACTGGCTGCTGTACCCCCCTGTTAGCTGGCTGCTCTGCCTGTGCTACTTTGCAAGTGCTTCCTACCACCATCATCCATCAAGCAGAACTTGTGCGAGGTGTCCCTGGCACAGCCTTTCAACCAATTGTTGTTCTGAACGCAATACCCCCTCCACCAAGCCAGATGAACAGGCTCAGGGTGGGAATTGCTGGTTGTGGAGCTCTTTGGCCTAGGTAATGGCCAGCAGTCAGCCTTGATGGTTATGGTCCATCTGCCTTGCAGATCTCTGGATGCCGAGATTTGCTCTGAAGAGGTCAGCAGCAATAATGCCACGAATGAGATGTAGCTGTGTGTTCTAACCTGGGATAAGACCCAAGAGCAGGTTTTCCTGCTTGTGTCTTGTGCTGCACACATCGTTGCTCCATCCTGCTGCTGTGTTGCCTCATTACCTCCCATTGAGTGATCCTAAGTTGTCCTTTCCCTCAGCAGTGCCCTGTGCAGTGCAAGTGAGATGTGAGACCACCCACTTCGCTAGGCCCTCTCCACATTGCAGCACTTTCTGCGGGGATTCAGGTGACTTCACATGGCTCAGCTTCCCCAGGGTAAAAGAGAGTTGCAGTGCTTTGAGAGACCTGACTCCTTGATGAGGCTATTTTTCTGCTATTGGAGTTGTCACTACCAGGCACTGAGCCTTTTTTTTTGTGGTGTGAACCCCAAGAGATGTTCCCAAGGTAATGATTTGGTGGGTTGTAGCATGAGATCTACAGGCTGGTCCTGCAGCTGGGCTTGCTCTGCTAGGTATAGCTCATCACAGGGATTCAGCTCTTCCCTTCCTTATGCAAGAATGTGACAAGATAAAAATGCATGTTCTTCCCTGCACTTTCATCCTGAAATGCTCCCTGACATTCTGGACTAATGAGGACAACAGATCTGCCTCTATTGATTCTTTTATTCTCTCTAATTTGAGAATTGCCCACGGCCCATGAGAGATATGGGCTGTGCATGATACTGCAGTAGATAGCAGTGCTCACATCCGGATATGCAGGAGGCAGTTTTAGCCAAGGGAATCTGCCAGTTATGAGTAAGCTTAGCCTTTGGAAGACGATCTCTATCAGTTCCCATCTGCACGTTACGAGACATTCTCTGGATGACTAGGTGGTGTTTGCACTTGGCCTGATGAGCTGATCTTTTTCAGAGCATTTATTTTTCCCCCGCTTTTATCATTGGCCCCAATGTGAGAAGCAGCCAACCCCCACATGCAAAGAGAGGTCAGTGCACAGCAACAACAGGAGATGCATGGAGCACCTGGTTGACCTGAGAAGGGGAAGGTGAATGCTCCCATGTTACATCCACTTTCTGTCTACTCTGCCCATGGTTGCCCATGCCTGATGCCTCCAAGGTGATGTCAGCTTCCCTTGCCTTGTAACACCTCATTAGCCTTGACCCAAGAGGCAGTACAGAAGAAGATAAGGAGGTGGCTGGACAGCACCTGGTGTCCCGAAGTTCTAGCAGCAGATAACCAGTAAATTAAAGGGTTGAAAAAGATGACAAGGAAGAGATCTTCTTCCTGAACTGCCTGGCAATCTGCCTTCCTCTCCCCTTAACTCCGTGATGATGTTTCTTCCATGGCCTAGCAGGAAAGCAGCAAGAGCAGTGGTGCAGGGAAAGCCTTCCCTGCCTCAAGACATGCAGAAGACATCACCATGTTGGCTCAACAATGCTCCTCGCCTGGTCTCTGAGGTGACCACTGCTGCTTTCACTCTGGTCAAAACCAGGCATGCATCTTTTTTTTTCAGAATATCTACCAAGAAATGGATCCCCTGCAAGACACAGTTTCTGAGCAGGAGGAGCAGTAATGGAACCAGAGGTAGGTTGACCAGCCAGCCAAGCCTGGTGCAAATCCCTTAAGCTGCTTCCCTTCACATGGTGTGGGCCATTTCTGTCATGGCTTTACACTGTGCCTGGCCATGTGCATGTAGATCAGAGCCCTGAAAATGTCTTAATATTTGTGGTGACAAATAACTATGACAGAAACATGCTGGCAAGTGTTTTACTGTGGCAAGAACTATACAATGATGTCTGTATAAATAAGTCACTGTGAATGTCAATGCTACCTGTCTTCCAATATAAGGGGACTGCTGCAGGCAGTATGTATATATATGTATATATATATGTATGTGTAAAATACAGCTCCTAGGGATGACCCCACCATGGTGTCCAACAAACTCTCTGACCCCCTGCATTTTTCCCTTTCAGATTTTGCACCTTCCTTGCTGTTGCTGTCTTGGCCTGCCCACTTCTGCCTGCAGTTTCACCTTTCGCTGTATATATACACATACATATGTATATATATATACATATATATGATATATATATATAGACCCTGGCCTCTATCTGGCACAGAGCAGGCAAATTCCCAAAATTCCCCAAATGCTCCAGTCTGAGAATGGAGATGTTTAAGTGAAATACCTGCTGTTTCCACACCCTTTAATTCTGGAAAGGGGAGGGTATGCAGTCTTGATCTGTCCTCTCCTACAGCTAGTTTCCTTTCCTTCCCTAGCTACTTTTCTACTTTTACCTTTTTACCTCTTTATCCCCTCATCTAGTTGCAGGGCAGACAGGTTCATCTCCCTCCCCACCTGCCAAGACCTGAACTCAAGTCTCTCAAGAAAGCACAGATTGACCTGAGAGGACACTGAGGTGAGGAGCTCTCACCAGCTCTCCAAAAAATGTCATGCCCTTTCTGGTAGAAGCAATTTGCACTTTCTCTTTTGGATTATTTCATGTAAAGCTTTCCAGAGAAGAACTGTGGAAATCTCACCCATGGCCATCTGATACTCAAAGTGACTGTTAGCATGGGGGCTGATTTCCTTAGTTTTGGGTGTGATTTCTTCAGGGAGAGAAGGTATTTGAGTATGGATTCCCCTAATCATCAGGTAAAGACCAGTGGGTGAAGGAGGTCAGCGCTGACTCCTCTGAGTTATATCTGAGGCTCAATAAAGCCTCGGGAAATGGACTGATGGGCCAGTGCCTTGCCAGGAACACTTCTTGTGCACTGCCTGTGTGTACCAGCATATTTCTTGCTTGGCCAAGAATTCACCATTAATAATTTCCATTGCTTGGCTTTTACCCAGTTTTACTCAGTTTGCAGCGTTCTCCTCCAGTCCTCATTCTTCGGTGCAAAGTGTATTCACCATCATCATTTCCCTGTCCCAGGAAATCCATGGTGCTGGCCTGCATGGCCTCTGCCATGGCCCATGGAGGGCTCCTCTGCACCTGAAAGGTCTCACCTCCCCTGTTCATCTTACCAACCATGTACTGCTACCCACAGCAACAAAAAAATACATGGGGCATCAGCCTGTGTATCAAACAGGGTTCTGGATTACTTAACTGTCACAAGGGCTTGCCAGAACCAACTATGGGACCATTTTGTCAAATTCTGTGGTCTTTTGTTTGACTGTTATGGAAGCTTTGCATTAGTATGAGCTTCAAATAGCGACCTTTAAGACTAAATTGACTCTGTGGTTATCTCTTCTTGCACAGGTCGCAGTGCAAAGTCTGTTTGTGTTGGTAATTGGTGGGGATCTCCTGAACACTCCTGAACGCGAGACAGAGGGGTGGATGTCACATCAGTCTTCTTGGGCAAAGCATGCGTGGAAGCACCTGTCCAACGCTGTTTCACACAAAGGGAGGATTTGGTGCAGGCATCGTTGGGACCAGGTTTCCCTGGTCACTCGGTAGAACCAGTTTCCCAACTGGATGAGCAAGAGGTGAAGCCAGCCTGAGTGTCCCACGGGTTGGCATCTCCTGTCTGCCCAGGGAATTTTAGTTGGAGTATAAAAGCCTGCAGCATTTCTGCCAGGTGTGGGGCCAGACGTTGTCGGGAACTCAGCACCTTGTGCAAGAGTCTTCTTGAATTACGAGCATTGTCTCCCCAGTGGCATGGGTTTACTTTCCATATAGTGACTCAGAGAACTAACCTTGGCACAGAAGAGCCTTTGTGTACTGATTAACCCCTAGATAGCACCATTTTTGGAAGAAAAGGAGGATGAGTGGAAAAAGTAGCTAGGAACAAACCTCTTGCCTCTGCCTCCAACCCAAACCCAACTGCTATGGCAGCAGCCACTGAACTCAGGCAGGGGCCAAATCTATGAATTTCTCCTGGTGCCACTGTCACGCTTTGGTACACTGATGTGTCTGTGGTACCTTCACTCCTGAGGACATGCCTGAGCCAGCCTATGGAGATCTGGGCTGTAAATAAGGTCTCCTGAATTACCCTCATTCCCATCACTCAAGGAGGAAAGCTGTCTCCCTGCTCTGCCTGTGCATCCCCGCATGTCCCATCAATCTATGAATTTCTCCTGGTGCCACTGTCACGCTTTGGTACACTGATGTGTCTGTGGTACCTTCACTCCTGAGGACATGCCTGAGCCAGCCTATGGAGATCTGGGCTGTAAATAAGGTCTCCTGAATTACCCTCATTCCCATCACTCAAGGAGGAAAGCTGTCTCCCTGCTCTGCCTGTGCATCCCCGCATGTCCCATCGTGCCTGTGATAACTTATCCTTGACTCATTCATTTCTGAAGGAGACCTGGTGGGAACTCCCTCTATGGGCAGGGCTGGTTACAGAGAATTGTGCTCTGGCTCCCTTTCTGCCTCTTACAATTTCCCTTTTGATTTTATAACCCCGGGCAAGGTTTCTGGTTTGTTTTTCTTTTTACCCTAAACCCGTTGCCAGCTGTGTTGGGATGTGCCAGAGAGGTATAACACCCCTCCATCTGGGTGTTGTCCATTTGGCCCACCTTTGTGTTCCTGTGTTGACAGCTGGTGCTTCTGTAACCAAAGGGAAATGTGCCAATGCACAAAATCCCATCTCCTCCTGGATTCTCTTGTGATCATTCTCCTAGGAAGGGCTTCTCCAAGGCTCAGAAATATCCCATGAGGGCTTCTCTGCACTGCCCTTGCTGTTTCCTACGTTCTCATCTTGCCTTTCAGAATACCACCTTCCATTTAAAAGCCCAGCCAGCTGCAAAATCAACCCACAGAGAGGGCATTTCTCCTCTCCTTACACCTTTCTGTCTCCCCACTGGTACAAGAAACTTCTCCTCTGCAGATCTGACACAATGGACCAATCAGTTCCCAGCATTTCTTTCCCTCTGGGCATTTCCCTGGTACTTCAAAGCACAGCTGAAACCTCATTGTTTGTTTTCAATGTATCTCCTTTATAGATTTATTCCTTATCCTTTGTAATATATGCTATTATCACCAAAACGAGCAGCAATAACTAATTAATTTCACTGTGATCCCTGCTGATTTGATCTGAGCCTGCTTAGGCACGGTGGAAAATTTTGCAGAGCTTTCCTGCCCTGAAGTGCTTGCAAGCTCAAAATCCTGTCCGAGACCTGTTGAAGCTGATTGAAAGAGTTGTACTAAAACCACAGGTAGCTTCAGGGAACTCCAAGAACAAGGTTTTCCAAGAGAAGGAGCAGGTCTCACCTGCTGTCCCTGTAGTGGAAGGATTAGAAATGCTAGGTCTAATTTAGTGGGGTTCTTGGGCTTTAAAATCTATGGATAGTAAACACTTTTCCTGGAAAAAAATCGAGTGCTGGGGAACAGAAATGGGACCTTTGGTTTTTCTTGTATGTCTTACAGACTTCTCTGGCACCAGACTCAGCAGAGCATTCCCTCTTTGTTTTGGTTTCCACCTTCTGGTGAGACACTTGCTGTATGACTGTTAGCATTCAAATGTTCCCCACAGCTACAAAAAAACAGAAAGCATCAGAAAAGAAAACCAGGGACTTTTGAGCAATGCATTCAAGAGAAATGTCCCATTTGTCCCCTGCAAGATGCATTACAGGGGTGGATGGACACATCGTGCCTCTGGGCAACCCAACTAGAGCCAAATGAGTTTATTGGTGAGGTTGTTGCCAAAAGCAGCAACTGCAAAGAAAGAACTCTCTAAACCAAATGCTAATTTAGAAAGCCGACATTGCTTTATTAGCGAAGTTGGCCAAGTTTGGATGCTAGATGAAACTAGTGTACCACATCGAAAACCTGCGACGTATTTGTTTTGTAACTTATTAGTATAAACGTGCCTAACTTGCCACTGATTCTACAATGACTGGTTAGTGATAACGGTTACATTCATCATTGGATCAGTATATTAAAATTAGCTTAGCTTCTCACGTAAATTAGCAAATACACTGGGTGTGAGGAGGGGTGGTTTTGATGCTCTGAATTGAGGTGGTGGTTGCAATCTCCCACTGCTGCATTTTATTTTGGCTCACTTTCAGCCTTTCATAAACAATTTTTGATATTTGGTACCCTGTAATCTTCATAAAGGGCGTTTTGACTAGAAAAGTCCCACTTAGGTCTGATTCCACACACCTCCAAAGAACAGCATGTTAAAACCTTCTAAACAACAGTCTTCTTGCTATCTCCAGGTGCACACTATCTTATTATTTTTTCTGCTAACCATCTGGAAAATTTCTTCATCACCTCTTCCCATCCTTGAAGCTGTATTCTTTGAAAGACTGATTTACCAATCTTAAGGCAGTAAAAATTATTCTGCTACTCTTTCAGCAACAAGGTGGTAGTGGTTATAGGTTTATTTTCTGCAGGATATATAACCTTGCCTCCAGTTTGGATGTCCTGCCGGTGGGCTTGGAGCCAATAGCTTGGTTTTGGCTGGGAGCTGCTCCTCTTGGGCTGGCTCAGGGGTGGGTGCCACATGTCTCCTTAAAAGGAGAGCATCATCCACTTTCTTTTCCTTCCTTGCTGCTCCTTGGATTAATTTTCCTTGATGTAAGAGAGCTGTGCGCTGTATGATTGGGCTGTGACCTGAGTTTTATATAACGCATTGTGCAATGCACTTTATGTAATCAGAGGTTTCTTGTGTAATTTATTTGAAGGGCACTTGCTGAATCAAGGATCAGACCTGATTCTGGGCTGCTCGCTGCCTGGAAGGGTGTAGTGTTAGAGGACCAGGAAAGCAAATCTGTGCAGCTGTGCGTTTGATGGATGTCAGTCCATGTCCATCTTCAAACAGGTCTCTCCATTTTTCTTAAAAAGACAGAAGGCAGGGCTTGAGATGGTCCTCCTGAGAGCAGGTCTAAATGGGGCTCATCTGCCCTCACTTTCCACTGGTTACAGTGGGAGTCTTGGGCATGGCTTTCCCATTTGGTTCCTTGTGATATGTTTGGAGTTAGCCGTCACCATTTCCTTACCAAGAGGGCTGGATTGTGCTAGAAGGTGAGCCAGGAATGTGATTCAGGCTGTGCACTGAGGATATGACCCCAGCAGCAATGAGATTAAAATTCAGTTCCTCCTGGCAGCTGCAGGCTGAGTGCACAAATCATGCCTGCTGTTCATGCTGCCCACTGAAGTGGTTAATCCATCAATGGGACTTCATCTGTGCCCCACATGTGGATGCATCCACACCCAAGCTGTGACAGAACAGCTAATGGGCTGGAAAGAGCCAATGCAGCTGCCAAATGGAAGAAAAATAGCTGTGGGGCCCTCTCACGACACAGCCTCTGGTTCAGCACAACT